>NC_087345.1:61748202-62051232 GCF_030014295.1 Loxodonta africana | reverse complement strand
CCAAAAAACTAAGTAAAACGGAGACAAACATCAACCCTGGAAACCTAAGCATCAAATGAAGAGATAAAAAACTCAACCAAGGAGGCGGGGCCAAGATGGCGGACTAGGTGGACGCTACCGCGGATCCCTCTTGCAACAAAGACTCGGAAAAACAAGTGAACCCATCACATACATAACAATCAACGAACTCTGAACAACAAACACAGATTTAGAGAAGGAGAACGAACAAATACGGGGAGGCAGCGATTGTTTTCAGAGCCTGGAGCCAGCGTACCAGTCAGGTGACCTTCGGCGCCTGATTTGGGGCAGAGCTCAGGGGGGCAGACGGCACAAACAAGGGGCCCAGCCCTAGCCCCCGAACTCATTCCGGGAGGGGGTCCAGCCGGTTCCCACGGGCAGCGTGGTGGCGCAGCCGGTGGGAGAAGTCCCCGGGAGGCAGTGACTGCTCTTGGAGCGGGGACAGCGGAGTCACAGCCTCGACGCGCGGTTGCGGTGCAGGCTCGGGGAGCTGCTCCGCTATACTGAGCTGACCCCGGGGGGGAGCCCAGCCAGTTCGCGGGGAGGGCGCGGTGACGCGGCTAATGGGACGGGGAGTCCCCGGGAGGCAGCGACTGATTTTGGAGTCGGGAGTGCACCATCCCAGTAGGGGAGCCTTAACCTTGGGGGTGGGGCTGACAACGGAGGATCTGACCGTGACTCTAGCGGGCCACACCCCCCGGGGGCAATCTCCACACAGCCAGCACAGATAGGCGACGCGCCCCACGGAAATCTCAGATATAATAGTCATTCCAAGCAAGACAAGCAACTCTGGCTATATTCTGAGGTGCTACTCTCCTATCTCTCTGATCCCTCCCCCACCCTCCCCAGGTGGCTTCATTAACATCCGAATAGCCTGAGCCAGAGGGAGAACTCTGATAGGGATCTGACTGCATTTTTTTTTAGCAGATTTTCTGGAAAAACTAGTTTCCCAGTGATGGCTCGGAGACAGCAGTCCATATCAAACCACATAAAGAAGCAGACCATGACAGCTTCTCCAACCCCCAAAACAAAAGAATCAAAATCTTTCCCAAATGAAGATAAACTCCTGGAATTATCAGATACAGAATATAAAAAACTAATTTACAGAATGCTTCAAGACATCACAAACGAAATAAGGCAAACTGCAGAAAAAGCCAAGGAACACACTGATAAAAATGTTGAAGAAATCAAAAAGATTATTCAAGAACATAGTGGAAAAATTAATAAGTTGCAAGAATCCATAGAGAGACAGCATGTAGAAATCCAAAAGATTAACAATAAAATTACAGAATTAGACAACGCGATAGGAAGTCAGAGGAGCAGACTCAAGCAATTAGAATGCAGACTGGGACATCTGGAGGACCAGGGAATCAACACCAACATAGCTGAAAAAAAATCAGATAAAAGAATTTAAAAAAAATGAAGAAACCCTAAGAATCATGTGGGACTCTATCAAGAAGGATAACTTGCAGGTGATTGGAGTCCCAGAACAGGGAGGGGGGACAGAAAACACAGAGAAAATAGTTGAAGAACTCCTGACACAAAACTTCCCTGACATCATGAAAGACGAAAGGGTATCTACCCAAGATGCTCATCGAACCCCATTTAAGATTGATCCAAAAAGAAAAACACCAAGACATATTATCATCAAACTTGCCAAAACCAAAGACAAACAGAAAATTTTAAAAGCAGCCAGAGAGAAAAGAAAGGTTTCCTTCAAGGGAGAATCAATAAGAATAAGTTCAGACTACTCAGCAGAAACCATGCAGGCAAGAAGGGAATGGGACGACACATACAGAGCACTGAAGGAGAAAAACTGCCAACCAAGGATCATATATCCAGCAAAACTCTCTCTGAAATATGAAGGCGAAATTAAGATATTTACAGATAAACACAAGTTGAGAGAATTTGCAAAAACCAAACCAAAGCTACAAGAAATACTAAAGGTTATTGTTTGGTCAGAAAACCAATAATATCAGATACCAGCACAACACAAGGTCTCAAAACAGAACATCCTGATATCAACTCAAATAGGAAAATCACAAAAACAAACAAATTAAGATTAATTAAAAAAAAAATACACATAACAGGGAATCATGGAAGTCAATAGGTAAAAGATCACAATAATCAAAAAGAGGCACTAAATACAGGAGGCATTGAACTGCCATATGGAGAGTGATACAAGCCGATATAGAACAATACAAGTTAGGTTTTTACTTAGAAAAATAGGGGTAAATAATAAGGTAACCACAAAAAGGTGTAACAACTCCATAACTCAAGATAAAAGTCAAAAAAAACATTAAGACTCAACTAACATAAAGTCAAACACTGTGAAAATGAGGATCTCACAATTTACTAAGAAAAACGTCTCAGCACAAAAAAGTATGTGGAAAAATGAAATGGCCAACAACACACATGAAAAGGCATCAAAATGACAGCACTAAAAACTTATTTATCTATAATTACGCTGAATGTAAATGGACTAAATGCACCAATAAAGAGACAGAGAGTCTCGGACTGGATAAAGAAACACGATCCATCTATATGCTGCCTACAAGAGATACACCTTAGACTTAGAGACACAAACTAAAACTCAAAGGATGGAAAAATGTATATCAAGCAAACAATAAGCAAAAAAGAAGAGGAGTAGCAATATTAATTTCTGACAAAATAGACTTTAGACTTAAATCCACCACAAAGGATAAAGAAGGACACTATATAATGATAAAAGGGACAATTGATGAGGAAGACATAACTATATTAAATATTTATGCACCCAATGACAGGGCTGCAAGATACATAAATCAAATTTTAACAGAATTGAAAAGTGAGATAGACACCTCCACAATTATAGTAGGAGACTTCAACACACCACTTTCGGAGAAGGACAGGACATCCAGTAAGAAGCTCAATAGAGACACGGAAGACCTGCTTACAATAATCAACCAACTTGACCTCAGTGACTTATACAGAACTCTCCACCCAACTGCTGCAAAGTATACTTTTTTTCTAGCGCACATGGAACATTCTCTAGAATAGACCACATATTAGGTCATAAAACAAACCTTTGCAGAGTCCAAAACATCGAAATATTACAAAGCATCTTCTCAGACCACAAGGCAATAAAAGTAGAAATCAATAACAGAAAAACTAGGGAAAAGAAATCAAATACTTGGAAAATGAACAATACCCTCCTGAAAAAAGACTGGGTTATAGAAGACATCAAGGAGGGAATAAGGAAATTCATAGAATGCAACGAGAATGAAAATACTTCCTATCAAAACCTCTGGGATACAGCAAAAGCAGTGCTCAGAGGCCAATTTATATCGATAAATGCACACATACAAAAAGAAGAAAGAGCCAAAATCAGAGAACTGTCCCGACAACTTGAACAAATAGAAAGTGAGCAACAAAAGAACCCATCAGGCACCAAAAGAAAACAAAGAATAAAAATTAGAGCTGAACTAAATGAATTAGAGAACAGAAAAACAATTGAAAGAATTAACAAAACCAAAAGCTGGTTCTTTGAAAAAATTAACAAAATTGATAAACCATTGGCTAGACTGACTAAAGAAATACAGGAAAGGAAACAAATAACCCGAATAAGAAACGAGAAGGACCACATCACAACAGAACTAAATGAAATTAAAAGAATCATTTCAGATTACTACGAAAAATTGTACTCTAACAAATTTGAAAACCTAGAAGAAATGGATGAATTCCTGGAAAAACACTACCTACCTAAACTAACACATTCAGAAGTAGAACAACTAAATAGATACATAACAAAAAAAGAGATTGAAACAGTAATCAAAAAACTCCCAACAAAAAAAAGCCCTGGCCCGGATGGCTTCACTGCAGAGTTCTACCAAACTTTCAGAGAAGAGTTAACACCACTACTACTGAAGGTATTTCAAAGCATAGAAAATGACGGAATACTACCCAACTCATTCTTTGAAGCCACCATCTCCCTGATACCAAAACCAGGTAAAGACATTACAAAAAAAGAAAATTATAGACCTATATCCCTCATGAACATAGATGCAAAAATCCTCAACAAAATTCTAGCCAATAGAATCCAACAACACATCAAAAAAATAATTCACCCTGATCAAGTGGGATTTATACCAGGTATGCAAGGCTGGTTTAATATCAGAAAAACCGTTAATGTAATCCATCACATAAATAAAACAAAAGACAAAAACCACATGATCTTACCAATTGATGCAGAAAAGGCATTTGACAAAGTCCAACACCCATTTATGACAAAAACTCTTACCAAAATAGGAATTGAAGGAAAATTCCTCAACATAATAAAGGGCATCTATGCAAAGCCAACAGCCAATATCACTCTAAATGGAGAGAACCTGAAAGCATTTCCCTTGAGAATGGGAACCAGACAAGGATGCCCTTTATCACTGCTCTTATTCAACATCGTACTTGAAGTCCTAGCCAGGGCAATTAGGCTAGACAAAGAAATAAAGGGTTTCCGGATTGGCAAGAAGGAAGTAAAGTTATCACTATTTGCAGATGACATGATCTTATACACAGAAAACCCTAAGGAATCCTCCAGAAAACTACTGAAACTAATAGAAGAGTTTGGCAGAGTCTCAGGTTATAAAATAAACATACAAAAATCACTTGGAGTCCTCTACATCAGCAAAAAGAACACCGAAGAGGAAATAACCAAATCAATACCATTCACAGTAGCTCCCAAGAAAATAAAATACTTAGGAATAAATCTTAGCAAGGATGTAAAAGACCTATACAAAGAAAACTACAAAGCTCTACTACAAGAAATTCAAAAGGACATACTTAAGTGGAAAAACAGACCTTGCTCATGGATAGGAAGACTTAACATAGTAAAAATGTCTATTCTACCAAAAGCCATCTATACATATAACGCACTTCCGATCCAAATTCCAATGTCATATTTTAAGGGGATAGAGAAACAAATCACCAATTTCATATGGAAGGGACAGAAGCCCCGGATAAGCAAAGCATTACTGAAAAAGAAGAAAGTGGGAGGCCTCACCCTACCTGTTTTCAGAAGCTATTATACAGCCACAGTAGTCAAAACAGCCTGGTACTGGTACAACAACAGGCACACAGACCAATGGAGCAGAATTGAGAACCCAGATATAAATCCGTCCACGTATGAGCAGCTAATATTTGACAAAGGACCAGGGTCAGTTAATTGGGCAAAAGATAGCCTTTTTAACAAATGGTGCTGGCATAACTGGATATCCATTTGCAAAAAAAGGAAACAGGACCCATACCTCACACCATGCACAAAAACTAACTCCAAGTGGATCAAAGACCTAAACATAAAGACTAAAACGATAAAGATCATGGAAGAAAAAATAGGGACAACCCTAGGAGCCCTAATACAAGGCATAAACAGAATACAAAACATTACCAAAAATGATGAAGAGAAACCCAAAAATTGGGAGCTCCTAAAAATCAAACACCTATGCTCATCTAAAGACTTCACCAAAAGAGTAAAAAGACCACCTACAGACTGGGAAAGAATTTTCAGCTATGACATCTCAGACCAGTGCCTGATCTCTAAAATCTACATGATTCTGTCAAAAGTCAACCACAAAAAGACAAACAACCCAATCAAGAAGTGGGCAAAGGATATGAACACACATTTCACTAAAGAAGATATTCAGGCAGCCAACAGATACATGAGAAAATGCTCTCGATCATTAGCCATTAGAGAAATGCAAATTAAAACTATGATGAGATTCTATCTCACACCAACAAGGCTTGCATTAATCCAAAAAACACAAAATAATAAACGTTGGAGAGGCTGCGGAGAGATTGGAACTCTTGTACACTGCTGGTGGGAATGGAAAATAGTACAACCACTTTGGAATTCTATCTGGCGTTATCTTAAACAGTTAGAAATAGAACTACCATACAACCCAGAAATCCCACTCCTCGGAATATACCCTAGAGATACAAGAGCCTTCACACAAACAAATATATGCACACCCATGTTTATTGCAGCTCTGTTTACAATAGCAAAAAGCTGGAAGCAACCAAGGTGTCCATCAACGGATGAATGGGTAAATAAATTGTGGTATATTCACACAATGGAATAGTACGCATCGATAAAGAACAGTGACGAATCTGTGAAACATTTCATAACATGGGAGAACCTGGAAGGCATTATGCTGAGCGAAATTAGTCAGAGGCAAAAGGACAAATATTGTATAAGACCACTATTATAAGATCTTGAGAAATAGTAAAAACTGAGAAGAACACATACTTTTGTGGTTACGAAGCGGGGAGGGAGGGAGGGAGGGAGGGAGGGAGGGAGGGAGAGGGCTTTTTATTGATTACTCAGTAGATAAGAACTGCTTTGGGTGAAGGGAAAGACAACACTCAATACATGGAAGGTAAGCTCAGTTGGACTGGACCAAAAGCAAAGAAGTTTCTGGGATAAAATGAATGCTTCAAAGGTCAGCGGAGCAGGGATGGGGGTCTGGGGAACATGGTTTGAGGGGACTTCTATGTCAATTGGCAAAATAATTCTATTATGAAAACATTCTGCATCCCACTTTGAAATGTGGCGTCTGGGGTCTTAAATGCTAACAAGCGGCCATCTAAGATGCATCAATTGGTCTCGACCCACCTGGAGCAAAGGAAAATGAAGAACACCAAGGTCACACGACAACTAAGAGCCCAAGAGACAGAAAGGGCCACATGAACCAGAGACCTACATCATCCTGAGACCAGAAGAACTAGTTGGTGCCCGGCCACAATCGATGACTGCCCTGACAGGGAACACAACAGAGAACTCCTGAGGGAGCAGGAGATCAGTGGGATGCAGACCCCAAATTCTCATAAAAAGACCATACTTGATAGTCTGACTGAGACTAGAGGAATCCCGGCAGCAATGCTCCCCAGACCTTCTGTTGGCACAGGACAGGAACCATCCCCGAAGACAACTCATCAGACATGAAAGGGACTGGTCAGCGGGGGGGAGAGAGATGCTGATGAAGAGTGAGCTAATTAAATCAGGTGGACACTAGAGAGTGTGTTGGCAACTCTTGTCTGGAGGGGGGATGGGAGGATAGAGAGAGAGGGAAGCTGGCAAAATTGTCAAGAAAGGAGAGACTGTAAGGGCTGACTCAATAGGGGGAGAGCAAGTGGGAGTAGGGAGTAAGATGTATGTATACTTATATGTGACAGACTGATTGGATTTGTAAACGTTCACTTGAAGCTTATTAAAAGTTAATTAAAAAAAAAACTCAACCAAGAAGTGAACTGAATAAGGAACTGATAAGACAGAAAGTGAGGAGAAATATGGAATGGAGGTCCCCTATAAGCTATCTCAGCTTGATTTGCCCTCTTGCACTCCTCAGCCACTGAGATTGGCAGACAGGGAGTAAGGAAAGGCAGATACCATTTTGTCTGAGGAAAAATCAGAGAAAAGAATGAGAAAAAAATGAAGAAACTCTAAGAATGATGTGGGATACAGCAAAAGCAAAAATTTGCAAGTGATCTGAGTTGCAGAGCAAGGAGAGAAAATGGAAAACACAAACAGGATCATTGAATAATTGCTGACAGAAAACTTCCCTAATATCAGGAAAGATGAAAGACTGACCATCCCAGAAGCTCAATGAACCCCATTTGGACAGGTACCAAAAGAAAATCAACAAGGCATATCAGAATTATGCCCACCAAAACCAAAGACAAAGAAAGAATCCTGAGAATAGCTCGAGAAAAATGCAAAGTCACAAAAAGAGGGGAAACAATAAAACTAAGCTCTGATAATTTGGCAGAAACCATGTAGGCAAGAAGGCATGTATAAAATCTTGAAAGAAAAAAAAATGACATCCAAGAATAATATATCTTGCAAAACTCTCTCTCAAATATGATAGTGAAATTAGAACATTTCCAGATAAACAGAAATTAAGGCAATATATAAAACCAAACCAAACTTGCAAGAATTATTAAAGGGAGTCCTTCGATTTGAGAACAAACAACATCAGATGACAGCCTGAATCTAGGATGCAAGACTGCAGCAGTCTGATACCAACCTAGGAAATGAACTCTCAAGAATTGATCAAAACTAAAAGATTTACAACAGGAAAACAGAGAGGTTAATCTGTGAATGACAACAATGTCAGAACAATAAAAGAGGGAATAAATGGTAGAGGTACAGAACTTTCTAATGGAGAGGAAATAAAGGTGATACCAAGTAATAAAAGACTGGTTTAAACTTAGGCAGATAAGGCTAAATTCCAAGGTAATCACAAAGAAAGTTAACAAACCTACTCATTAAAATGAAGAAGAAAAACACCTAGTGTCAGTAAACACAAAATCTACAAAAACAAAAGAAATGAAAAAAAAAAAAAAAAAACACCAACAAAAGGAATTCAGCAAGGGAGAGTAAAAGAAAAAATGAAAACATCAGCTCTACAAAATGACAGCAATAAACTCACACGTATCAATAATTACACTGAGTGTAAATGGACTAAACACACACATTAAGAAACAGATAGTGAGAGAATAGATAAAAAAAAAAAAAAGATTCATCAATATGCTGTCTATAAGAGACACACCTTAGAAACAAAGACATAATTTTTTTAAAAATCAGAGGATGGAAAAAAATATATCAAGCAGATACCGAAAAAGAGCAGAAGTGGCAATACTAATCACAGATAAAGTACACTTTAAAACAAAATCCACCATAAAAGACAAAGAAGGGCATTACCTAATGATTAAAGGGACAATCCATCATGAAGACATAACCATAATAAATAACTATGCACCCAACGACAGGGCTTCAAAATACATAAAACAAACTCTAGCAGCACTGAAAACAGAAATTGACAGTTCCACAATAATAGGAGACTTCAACACACCACCCTTGGTAAAGGATAGAACATCTAGAAAGAAACTTAACAAAGATACATAAGCTCTTTAGAATTGGATTTGTAAATGTTCACTAGTCTCAGTCAGACTATCAAGTATGGTCTTTTTATGAGAATTTGGGGCCACAATCAGTCAACTTGAACTCATAGATATATACAGAACACTCCGCTCAAAAGCTACAAATTACACATTCTTTTCCAATTCACATGGAACATTCTCCAGAACAGACCACTTCTGAAGCCACAAAGCAACCCTCAACAAAATCCAAAATACTGAGGTAATACAGAGTATCTTCTCTAATCATAACACCATGAAAGTAGAAATTTACAACATGAAGACCAAGGGAAAAAAAAAAATCAATCACATGGAAACTGAATAACACCCTGCTTAAAAGCCACTGGGTAATAGAAGAAATGAAAGGTAGAATAAAAAAAATTCCTATAATCAAGCAAGAATGAAAACACATCATACCAAAACCTTTGGGACACAGCAAAGGCAATCCTCAGAGGTCAATTTATAGCAATATGCACCCATCAAAAAAGAAGGGACAAAATCAAAGCATTAGCTACACAACTTGAACAAATAGAAAGAGAACAGCAAAAGAAGCCCACAGCCACCAGAAGAAAGGAAATAATAAAAGTCAGAGCAGAAATAAATGAAATAGAGATTAGAAAACAATAGAAAGAATCAACAAAAACAAAAGTTGGTTATTTGAAAGGATCAACAAACCATTGGCCAAACTGACAAAAGAAAAACAGAAGAGGATGCAAATAACCCAAATAATAACTGAAATGGGGGACCTTACAACAGGCTAAACTGAAATAAAAAGGATCATAACAGAATATTATGAAAAATTACATTCTAACAAATCTGAAAACCTAGATGAAATGGACAAATTTCTAGAAACACACTACCTACCCAAACTAACACAAAATAATGTGGAAAATCTGAACAGACCCGTAATAAGAGACTGAAAAGTTAACAACAACAAAAAACTTCCACAAAAAAAAAGCCCCAGCCTGGATGGCTTCACTGGAGAATTCTACTAAACATTAATAGCTTACACCAGTACTACTCAAACTATTTCAGAACACAGAAAAGGAAGGGATACTTCCAAATTCATTCTATGAAGCCAGCATAACCCTGATACATTAGCCAATAGAATTCAGCATCATATCAAAAAAATAATATACCATTACGAAATAGGATTCATACCAGGTATGCAAGGATGGTTCAACATTAGAAAATCAATCAACATAAGCCAGCACATAAAAAAAAAACAAAAAAAAAAAAACACATGATCATCTTGATCAAAGCAGAAAAGGCATTTGACAAACTCCAACACCCATTTCTGATAAAAACTCTCAATCAAACAGGTATAGAAGGGAAATTCCTCAACATAATAAAGGGCATCTATACAAAATCAACATCCAACATCATTCTTAATGGAGAGAGGCTGAAAATATTCCTTTGAGAACAGGAACAAGACAAGAATGCCATTTATCACCACTCTTATTTAATATTGTGCTTGAAGTCCTAGCTACAGCAATAATGCAGGAAAAAGGAAATAAAGTGCATCCAATTTGGTAATGAAGAAGTAAAACTGCCTCTATCTGCAGATGATGTGATACTATACATAGAAAATCCAAAAGACTCCATGAGAAAACTACTGGAAATAATAGATTCAGCAGAGTAGCAGGACACAAGATAAACAAAAAAATCAGTTGGCTTCCTAAACACCAATAAAGAAAATGACAAAAAGGAAATCAGAGGACAATACCATTTATAATAGCCCCTAAAAAAAAATAAAGTAATTAGGAATAAATCTAACCAGGGATGTACAAGACCTACACAAAGAAAACCACAAAATGCTTCTGCAAGAAAACAAAAGAGATCTACATAAATGGAAAAACATACCATGCTCATAGATAGGTAAACTCAACATTGTGAAAATGTCAATTCTGCCCAAAGCAATCTACAAACACAAAGCAATCCCAATCCAAAACCAACAGCATTCCTTAAATAGATGGAAAAATTAATCAATAATTTTATATTGAAAGAGAAGAGGCCCCAGATAAGTAAAGCGTTATTAAAGAAGAAGAATAAAGCAGGAGGGCTTGCACTACCTGACCTCAGAACCTACTATACAACTTCGGTAGTCAAAACAGCCTGGCACTGGTACAGAGACAGATACAATGACAAAACAAACAAACACGTTGCCGTTGAGTTGATTCCAACTCCCAGTGAAACAGAATTGAGAACCCAGGTACACATCCATCCACCAATGGTCACCTGATTTTGGACAAGGGCCTAAAGTCCATCAAAGGGGGGAAAAGACAGTCTTTTTAACAAATAGTGTGGGGAAAACTGGATGTCCATCTGCAAAAAAATGAAACAGGACTTATACCTCACACCATAAAAAAAACTTACTGAAAATGGATCAAAGACCTCAATACAGAAGCAAAAATTATAAAGATCATAGAAGATAAAAAAAGGATCAACCCTAGAGGCCTTAGTACATAGCATTAACAGATACAAATCATAACTAACAACACACAGACTCCAGAAGATAAGCTAGATAACTGGGATTTTCTAAAAATTAAACATTTATGCTCATTAAAAGACTTCACCAAAAGAGTAAAAAGAGAATCTACAGACAGAGAAAAAAAATTGGCTATTACATATCCAACAAAGGTCTAAACTCTAAAATCTACAGGAAAATCCAATACCTCTACAACAAAAAGACAAAAAATTCAATTAAAACATGGGCAAAGGAAATGAACAGACACCTCACCAAAGAGGACATTCAAGCAGCTAATGGACACATGAGGAAATGCTCGCGACCACTAGCCATTTAGAGAAATGCAAGTCAAAACCTCAATGAGATACCATTGCCAGGACAAATCAAAAAAACAGAAAATAACAAATGTTGGAGAGGCTGTGGAGAGATTGGTACTCTTATGCATTGCTGGTGGGAGTGAAAACAGTACAATGATTTTTGAAAACGATATGACGCTTCCTTAGAAAGCTAGAAATAGAAATACCATATGGTCCAGCAATCCCACTCCTAGGAATACAGCCTAGAGAAATAAAAACCATCACACAAATAGACATATGCACACCCATGTTCATTGCAGCACTGTTCACAATAGCAAAAAGATGGAAATAACCTAGGTGCCCATCAACAGATGCGTGGATAAACAAACTATGGTACATAAAACAGAGTAGTAAGCAATGATAAAGAACAATGATGAATCTGTGAAGCTTCTCACTAAGTGCATGAATCTGGAGGGCACTATGCTGAGTGAAATAAGTCAATCACAAAAGGACAAATATTGTATGAGACTACTATTATAAAAACTCATGAAAAGGTTTACACACAATAAGAAACAATCTTTGAGGTTACAAGGAAGGACAAGGGTGGGGATAGAAAAACAGTTTTTAAGTGGTAACTTTGGTAAAGGGTAAGATAGCACACAATCCTGGGGAAGCCAGCACAATTTGTCTAAGGTATGGCCATAGAAGCTCCATAGACACATCCAAACTCCCTGAGAGACTGAATTACTGGGCTGAGGGCTGTGGGAACCATGGTCTTGGGGAACATATAGCTCACTTGATATAACATAGTTTATAAAGAAAATCTTCTATATTCTACTTTGGTGAGTAGTGTCTGGGGTCTTAAAAGCTTGTGAATGGCCATCTAAGATACTCCACTGGTCTCACTCTGTCTGGAGCAAGGGAGAATGAAGAAAACCAAAGGCACAAAGGAAAGATTAATCCAAAGGACTAATGGACCACAACTACCATAGCTTCTACCAGACTGAGTCGAGCACAACAAAATGGTGCCCGGCTACCACCACTGACTGCCCTGACAGGGATCACAATAGAGGGTCCCAGATAGAGCTGGAAAAAAAAGGTAGAACAGAATCCTAACTCACAGAAAAAAAGACCAGACTTACTGGCCTGACAGAGGCTGGAGAAACCCTGAGAGTATGGCCCCCACACTTCCTTTCAGCTCAGTAATGACATCACTCCTGAGGTTCACCCTTCAGCCAAAGATTGGACAGGCCCATAAAACAAAATGAAACTAACGGGGCACACCATCCCAGTGGCAAGAGCTAGAAGGCAGGAGGGGACAGGAACTCTGGTGATTGGGAACCCAAAGTCGAGAGGGGAGAGTGTTGATGTGTCATGGGTTGCAATACGTGTACTAATTGTTTAATGAGAAATAGCTTGTTCTATAAAACTTCATCTAAAGTATGATTTAAAAAAATAAATTAAAAAAGAGTACATTTGGTATGGATTCAATCTGCATGACATTCTAGAAAATGAGAACCAATCTACAGTGACAGCAGATCAATGGTTGCCTAAGGACAGAGGAATTTGGAAGGGAGGAATGGATAACAAATGCATGAGGAAATTTTGGGGGTGAAGAATATATTCATTATTTTGGTTGTGGTGATGGTTTCATGGGTGTACACATATGCCAGAACAGAATTATATATATTAAATATGTGCAGTTTAATGTATAATAAGAATATCTTACTAAAACTGTAGTGAAGACAGAGGAGGAGAAGGACAAGGAGGACAAACTTCAATAGCAGCAGCAATCACTGGATCATGGGTTTTATTCAATAAAAAAACAAAAGAAAAACTTCTTCCATGTAAACATTCTAACATAGATAGCCTGAAACTAATAATGATAGCTTAATGTTAACAAAGCCCTAAAATGTCTGCCAGACTGAAATCTCACTGATTTCTGGACTCAGCATGGCTGATTACAAATGACTAAATATTACATGGCAACATGGGTAGAGGTTAGGGCCAGGTTAGGGCTGAGAAACTGAAGTATTTATGATATCTGGTTTTACATAGCATGTATATCAGCATTATACTTTCTTCTCCTAATAATTCCAGGAATTCAAGCATTGCTGTTATTAATATTTTGGTAACAAGAAGGAATATCTCAGCTAGGATAAATGACTTGGCCGGTATTACGTACATATTTATCTTCTTGTTCTAAACCTCACACTCATTTCCCCCACAAAATTTTATGTCTATGCATTAGAGAATAAATGGAAACCCACAGTAGAGTCATTATGCATTGTAGTAATCAGATACTAAATAAGGGATAGTTACTGTGAGGAAAGAATATATTACATATTGCTTCCTAAAGCAAGCGAGTCTTGAACCAAATATTGAGGAACAAGGTATGATATATTTGTTAATAGTAGTTGCACATTGCCTGGATCAGTAAGTGGAGTCTCATTAAACGTGTGATTTGTTGTTAGATGCCATCGTGTAGGTTCTGACTCTAGTGACCCTATGCACAACAGAAGGAAACTTCTGTGCTATCCTCACAATTGTTGCTATGCTTGGTCCCATCATTGCAGCCACTTTGTCAGTCCATCTCATTGAGGGTCTTTCTCTCTTTCACTGACCCTCTACTTAATTCAGCAAGATGTTCTTCTCCAGTGACTGGTCCCTCCTGGTAACCTGTCCAAAGCATTTGAGATGAAGCCTCACCATCCTCACTTCTAAGGAGCTTCATGGCTGTACTACTTCTAACACAGTGTGCTGAATGGAAGATATTTCAGTGACCAAGAATAATCTGAGCCCTGTACATCAATGTTCATTGCAGTCCTTTTTACAATAGCCAAAATGTGGAGACAACCAAAATGTCTATCAACAGATGAATGGATTATAAAAAAAAAAAAGCAGTATATGCATGCATAGAATAGTGTGCAGCCATAAACAGAAATGAAGTCCCAATTTATGCCACAACATAGATAAACATTGAAAATATTTTGCTTTAGTGAAATGTTTCACGTATATGAAATAAGCAAATATGTAAAAAAAACAAAAAAACAAGAGTTATTAATGGTTACCAGAGGTGGGATGGAAAGGGAAATTGGGAGTTTTTGTTTGGGGTGCATTGACTTTATATGTTAATGGAGGTGGAATATTTTTGAAAATGATAGCAATAGTAAGACAGGGAATCTGAAGGCCCCTGAGATCAGCTTTAACCTTGTATGTAACCAAAGCTGCAAATAGATGATAAGGGACAATCACTAACAGACCGAACACATCCTGGAAAATGAGTCAAAGTGACCTAATGATAAAGCTCACAGGTTTTCTCAAAGCTGTTTTTTTTCAGAAGCAACCAGATGGAACCAGCCCTAGGGACTTGTGCAGAACATCCACCTCAGACTGCTATGTGACCCTCCACCAGGGGCTACAGAGAGCTACAGTCGGATCCCGGGAATCAAACTTGGGAAGTGAGAGACTCTGCAGGTGCAGCACTCCATAATAAGTCCTGCTGTGAATCCCAGAAGCCTCCGGGGCAGAAGCCATCTTAAAGTCATCTTAGAAAGCAGCTGCATGCACTGTAGTTAATATATCCCCACCCAGACAGGCAACTTGTCAGAAAACCCCGCCTATATAGGGTCATTATGAGGCGGAAGCAACTCCATGGCAATGGGTTTGGTTTTTTTAATTTTATACCGATGAATAAACATAAATCTTTTCCCGCTCAAAAACCTTTAAAAACTCCTGCAAATCCTTTGTTCTGGGAGACATGGATAAGCATCCCCTAGGCCCTCCTCATCTCCACTTGCAAGCAGGCCTCTTTTAATAAAACTTTGCTTTTGTGGAAAAATTCTCCATGCCTTACTTGTTCATTCTTGACCAGTGAGAGGCAAGAACATTCTTCAACTAAAGCCAGAAGCTTTAACAGTGGCACAACATCAAAAATGTACTAATCATTCCACTGAATTGTAAATATGGAAGTTGTTGCATTGCAAATGTTTTTGTGTGTATATTTTCACCACAATAAGAATAATTAAAACATAGTCTGAGCAAGGTCATAGAATGGGGAAGGAAAAATTTGTGAAATTTCTGTGGAAGCCATAGTGAAATGTATGGCCAAGTTATAGAGAAGCACTGCTAAGTTTGGACAGTAGAGCATGACCCAGAGATTTGGGGAAAGGAAATGAAGGTGGAAGTTTACAAGAAGATTTCAGCAATACACGTAGTGCCTTTTAAACAGTGAGTGTAGCCTAGACACTGGAACTAGACTGCTTGTGTATCGTGTGGTATTTTTGTAATAACTGTGTAACGGTGGACAAGTTAGTTACCTCTCCATGTCTCATTTTGTTCACAGTAAAATGGAAGTAATAATACATTCCTCATTTTCAGGATTAAAGGAGTAATTACACAAAAATCTCCTAAAATGGTGACTGGGGCATAGTTAGCATCATATAAGGCTTACATTAACTCACAAGGAGAAAACGGAATTTCGTAATGCCTGGTGAGTTGATTGCTCACAATAAATTCTTGTAAAATGGTTTGACAAACTGATATTTGATCCTTCTTTTAATTAAGGCACTTGCAGCAAATATTGGCCTCTCTAAATTTATTTCATTTATGGGTGCCACTCAGCTCTAAAGGGGTGATTGTTATTGTTTACCCTTACAGAACCTATCACTGTATGGAAATACATTGTAGCAAAGCTGAATATAGTTTTTCACTAAAGATTCTATACAGACCTCCCTTGGTACCTGCTGGGAATTTGTTCCAGGGCCCCCTACAGATACCAAAATTTGAGTATGCTCAAGTCCTTTTATAAAATGGCATAGCACTTGCGTATAACCTATTCACATCGTCCAGTATACTTTAAATCATCTCTAAATTACGTAATAACAAATACAATGTAAATGCTATGTAAATTCTTATGAAGTGCTGTGTAAATGACACTTTATAGTCCCTCTTCGTATTTAAGGGATTGCTTTGATCACTTAATTGCATTTTTAGGAGGCTTTTTTTTTTTTTTCCCACAGAAACAAAGGGTGCACAGAACACAAGTAGTGAATGAACTAGAAGGGAGGAGAATAGGAGCCTACAGCAGGGAGTGCCTACACATCACTTCATTCAGGTGGACTCAGCATACTGCTCCCTGCTCAGTGGGCAGCAAATTCAACTTTTGCTTTTTGGAACTTTTTTTTTTTTTAACATTTTTGTCCCACAGTTGGTTGAACCCACAGATGTAGAACACATGGATACAGAGGGCTGGCTGTAATTTGTTATTGTATAAGGTATAAAAGCACTAGTAATGTATAGCAGTGCCTACTGAGGTATTTTACAATTTAATTGGCCTTTTCTTTTCTTTTTTTTAGAATTCTTTTCAGATTAAAGTAGGCATTATGGTTTTGATGAAACAAAAGAGCTATCTTCAAAACATGTCAAAACTGCCTGGAAAAGCTGGTAATAAGGAGCTGCTAATAAAGATCTGCTAATAATAAGTTTTTAATAATAAGTAGTTCAAAGGTACCTCAAAATAACCTTACCACGAGCTTCTCCATCCCCCAGTCTAACCTGCAGACACATCAAAGAGGAAGAATACAGAACAGAATTGCATATTGATCACTACCTGTGTTTTTGTTGTGGGGATTTTTGCTGTGCACAGTTTGAGAAACTTAGTATGTACGAAAGAAGGAAAATAGCTTAATAGCAAGGAAATGTAAGTCCTATTATTAGTGGAATGCCTCTACCCTTACCTCATGGGCTTTAAGAGCTGAGGTAATGATTCTCTCTCTCTTTTTTTAAACGTAAACCTGAATTTGATTATACCAGATCTTCATAGACTTATTCATAGATTCCTTGGTGTGGGAATGCATTGCAACTAAAACCATGTCAATAATGGGTTTGATGATAAATCTTCCTAAATATCCCAGAGGGACATTAAGCTTGGTAAGGTAGAGGGTCAGAATAAAAGAGGAAGGCCCTTAACTCTATGGATTGACACAGAGGCTGCAACAAAGGGCTCAAACATAGCAACGATTGTGAGGATGGCATAGGACCAGGCAGTGTTTCCTTGTGTTGTACACAGGATCGCTATGAATCGGGACTGACTTGATGGCACCTAACAATAACAACAATATATATTGTGATCCTACAGTATCAATACTTTTCACTACTTTCTTTCAAGAAAAAAATAGTCCTTGCACCCATACTCAGCTGTGTATTTTGGATTGTGATTCACCTTTCATTTGACAAGAAATGGATTATATGACCAAAGTCTCTATGAATCAAAATATTATATATTCATGACCACTATTTTTTTTTAATGATTGGATAACGACAGGGAACTGCCAGAAATTCAGGCTGGTTTCAGAAGAGGATGTGGAACCAGGGATATCATTGATGATGTCAGATGGATCCTGGCTGAAAGCAGAGAATACCAGAAGGATGTTTACCTGTGTTTTATTGATTATGCAAAGGCATTTGACTGTGTGGATCATAACAAACTATGGATAACACTGAGAAGAATGGAAATTCCTGAACACTTAATTGTGGTCATGAGGAACCTTTACATAGATCAAGAGGCAGTTGTTCGGACAGTACAAGGGGATACTGATTGGCTTAAAGTCAAGAAAGGTGTGTATCAGGGTTGTATTCTTTCACCATACCTATTTAGTCTGTGTGCTGAACAAATAATGAGAAGCTGGACTATATGAAGAAGAACGAGGCATCAGGATTGGAGGAAGACTCATTAACAACCTGCGTTATGCAGATAACACAACCTTGCTTGCTGAAAGTGAAGACTTGAAGCACTTACTAATGAAGATCAAAGACCACAGCCTTCAGTATGGGTTACACCTCAACATAAAGAAAACAAAAATCCTCACAACTGGACCAATGGGCAACATGATAAACGGAGAAAAGATTGAAGTTGTCAGGGATTTCATTTTACTCAGATCCACAATCAACAGCCATGCAAGCAGCAGTCAAGAAACCAAAAGATGCATTGCATTGGGCAAATCTGCTGCAAAGGGTCACTTCAAAGTGTTGAAGAGCAAAGATGTCACCCTGAAGACTAAGGTGCGCCTGACTCAAGCCATGGTATTTTCAATAAGACCATATGCATGTGAAAGCTGGACAATGAATAAGGAAGACCGAAGAAGAGTTGATGCCTTTGAATTGTGGTTTTGGCGAAGAATATTGAATATACCAGGGACTGCTAAAAGAAAGAACAAATCTGTCTTAGAAGAAGTACAACCAGAATGCTCCTTAGAAGCAAGGATGGCAAGACTGCATCTTACATACTTTGGACCTGTTGTCAGGAGGGATCAGTCCCTGGAGAAGGACATCATGCTTGGTAAAGTATAGGGTCAGCGGAAAAGAGGAAGACCCTCAACGAGGTGGACTGACACAGTGGCTGCAACAATGGGCTCAAGCATGATAACAATTGTAATGATGGAGCAGGCTCGGGCAGCGTTTCGTTCTGTTGTGCATAGTGTCGCTATGAGTCAAGACCGACTCGAGGGCACCTAACAACAACATAACATGTTTGGATAAAGATACATGACTAATCAGAGTCAATTAGAAACAATGGCTTTTGTTTGAAATTCAGGAAAAGGAATTTTTGCTCTAATTGCTGGAAAGGATGTGAGAGGATATGAGCTCAGGAGCTTCTCAACTACTTTGCAATATCGAGAAGAGAGCCTGTGAACCTGGAGGAATACCAGGAAGAAATATCCCTTAACCAAGTCTACCACCTTTCATACTTCTTTTGAGAGGTTTGCAGGAAGAAGCATGATATTTGGCAAAATAGTGTATGAGAAAATATATCAAACTTCAACTATTCACTTCCTTCAGATTAGAAGAAACAAATTATTTATCCAGACTTTTTTTACTGCTAAATTATAAGGTCTATTTTCTTTCTCTGTTATTGAATAGGGAACATGTGTTACATATATGATAAATCTAATTGCACATATTACTGATGTTTACAATCCTATTAGGTCTAGAAAACCTATTTCCGGTGTGTTTTTTGCTTGTTTGTTTAGTGGTTGTTTATTTTGTTTGTTTCTTGGGTTTTTTTTAACATTAAAACACTGTCCTAAGATTATTTCTGGGTGTGTTGTGATCACTGGAAATATGTAACTAGGAAGTATCTTTTAGGTTGAAAATGAACTATCATCTTTTAATAGTTTTTAAATTTTAGATTTTAAGTCACTAAATTTACAGGAATAAGCGGCATTAAAATAAAAACTGGTTATTTTTTTAAGAGATTGACAGTGAATTCAGCTACACATATGTCACATAGTAATTGAATGCATTACTTCTAAATCTCTGTTTGAACATTTTCTTGAAATTGAATTTTTAATATAAGTTCCCTGTGGCTTATCAAGTCTAAATGTTTGTCTAGTAAGTAAGCAAATTACAAACATAGTAAGTGAATGAAATAGCAGTGCCTGTACACTCTACTTTTAAAAGAAATTAGTCAGTTCTAGTTCCAGATATGGCTTGTATTTGAATAACCATGCCAAAATAAGAATTATACAAGTATAAGAAGGTACAAGAGAGCTATCAAAATCAAGAAGAAACTTCAAGGAATTCAGTCATCAGGAAGGTAAGTCAACTGGGTGAGATCCAAGAATACATAGATTGTCCTCTGCAGACACTGAGTCCATGTGGGGTTGGAGCCTAGAATTGAAGCAGAAATCTACAATCCTATCAATTTAAAATTTTGCAAGACAGAATTTCAGGCAATCAGAGTGCATTAGTTTCCTTGGGCTGCCATAACACATTACTACAAACTGGATAGCACAAAAAACAGAAACTTATTACCTCACAGTTACAGAGTGTAGAAGTCTAAAGTCAAGGTGTTAGCAGGGCCATTCTCCCTCTGAAGTCTGTAGGGAAGAATCCTTCTGTGCCTCTTCCAGCATCTTGTGGTTGCTGGCAATCACCAGTATTCTGTGATTTGTAGCCGAATCACTCCAATCTCTGCCTTCATTGTCACATACTGTTATTCCTGTGTATCTCTGTTTCCAAATGTTTTCTTCTTATAATGACACCATGCATTAGATTAGGATTGACCCTAATCCAGTAAAATCTCATTTTAATTGACTACATTTGCAAACACTATGCTTCCAAATAAAGTCACTTTCACAGGTATCAAACGTTAGGACTTAATCATATCTTTTAGATGGATACAATTCAATGAATAATACACAGTGGCTGGAAATTCAGGGGGCAAATCCCATACAGAAGGAAGTCATATAAGGGCCTGCCTAAAAAACGTATGTATAAACTCTTATTAAAGCCACAGAGCTAAATCAGTATGTACAATGAAATGTACAAACCTTTATTAGGACAGAAGATTATTTGAAAATAAAAGATACAAATATTTACATTAACAGATTAAAAAAAGGTGAGCACATTACACTCAAAAATACATAGATGGAATGTTCTTGTTAGGTGCCATTGAGTAGATTTCAACTCATAGTGACCCTATGTACAACAAAATGAAACACTGCCCTACACCATCCTCATAATCTTTGTTATGCTTGCAGCCACTGCGTCAATCTATAGTGTTTAGGTTCTTCCTCTTTCTCACCAACCCTCTACTTTGCCAAGCATGACACCCTTCTTCAAGGACTAGTCCATCCTGACAGATGTCTGAAGCACACGAGATGAAGTCTCATCATCCTTGCTTCTAATGAGCATTTCCTGTACTTGTTCCCAGACAGATTTGTTCTTTCTTCTGGCAGTCCATGGTATATCCAATATTCTTCACCAACGCCATAATACAAAGGCATCAATTTGTCTTCAGCCTTGCTTATTCATTGCCTGGCCTTGATATGCATATGGGGTGATTGAAAACACCATGGGTTGGGTCAGGCCCACCTTAGTCCTTAAAGTAACATCTTTCCTTTTTAACACTTTAAAGAGGTCTTTTACAACAGATTTCCCCAATGCAATGTGTCATTTGATTCCTTGACCACTGCTTCCATGGGTGTTGATCATGGATCCAAGTAAAATGAAATCCTTGACAACTTCAATCTTTTGTCTGTTTATCATGATACTGCTTATTGGTGCAGTTGTAAGGATTTTTGTTTTCTTTATGTTGAGGTGTAATCCATGCCGAAGGCCTTGGTCTTTGATTTTCATGAGTAAGTGCTTCAAGTCCTCTTCACCTTCAGCAAGCAAGGCTGTACTATCTGCATAATGCAGGTTGTTAATGAGTCTTCCTCTAATTCTGATACCCCATTCTTCTCTATATAGTCCAGCTTCTCGTATTATTTTTCAGCATACCAATTGAATAGGTATGGTGAAAGAACACAACCCTGACACACACCTTTCTTGACTTTAAATCACAAGCTATCCCCTTGTTCGGTTCCAAGTACTGTCTCTTAATCTATGTATATGTTCCTCATGAGCACAATTAAGTGTTCTGGAATTCCCAGTCTTCCCAATGTTATCCATAATTTGTTATGTCCCACACAGTTAAATGCCTTTACACAGTCAATAAAACACAGGTAAACATCTTTCTGGTATTTTCTGCTTTCAGCCAGGATCCATCTGACATCAGCAATGATATCCATGGTTCCGCGTCTTCTTCTAAATGTGGCTTTAATTTCCGACAGGTCCCTGTTGATGTACTGCTGCAACCATTTTTAAATGGTCTTCAGCAAAATTTTACTTGTGTGATGCTAATGATATTCTTCAATAATTTCTGCATTCTACTGGATTACCTTTCTTTGGAATAGGATTAAATATGGATCTCTTCTAGTCAGCTGGCCAGGTAGCTGTCTTCCAAATATCTTGGCATAGATGACTAAGCATTTCAAGTGCTGCATACATTTGTCAGAACATCTCACTTGGTATTCTGTCAATTCCTAGAGCCTTGTTTTTTGCCAATGCCTTCAGTGCAGCTTGGACCTCTTCCTTCAATACCAGCAGTTCTTGATCATATGCTTCCTCCTGAAGTAGTTGAACATTAACCAAGTCTTTTTGGTACAGTGGCTCTGTGTATTCTTTCCATCTTCTTCTTTTTTTTTTTTTAATTTTTATTGTGCTTTAAGTGAAAGTTTACAAATCAAGTCAGTCTGTCACATATAAGCTTATATACACCTTATTCCATACTCCCACTTACTCTCCCCCTAATGAGTCAGCCCGCTCCCTCCTTCCACTCTGTCCTTTCGTGATGATTTTGCCAGTTTCTAACCCTCTCTACCCTCCTATCTCCCCTCCAGAAAGGAGATGCAGACACAGTCTCAAGTGTCCACCTGATACAAGTAGCTCACTCTTCATCAGCATCTCTCTCCAGCCCATTGTCCAGTCCCTTCCACGTCTGATGAGTTGTCTTTGGGAATGATTCCTGTCCTGGGCCACCAGAAGGTTTGGGGACCATGACCACTGGGATAACTCTAGTCTCAATCAGACCATTAAGTCTGGTCTTTTTATGCAAATTTGGAGTCTGAATCCCACTGTTCTCTTGCTTCCTCAGGGGTTCACTGTTGTGCTCCCTGTCAGGGCAGTCATCAGTTGTGGCTGGGCCCATCTAGTTCTTCTGGTCTCAGGATGATGTAAGTCTCTAGTTCATGTGGCCCTTTCTGCCTCTTGGGCTCATAGTTATCGTGTGACCTTGGTGTTCTTCATTCTCCTTTGATCCAGGTGGGTTGAGACCAATTGATGCATCTTAGATGGCTGCTTGTTAGCATTTAAGACCCCAGACACCACATTTCAAAGTGGGGTGCAGAGTGTTTTCATAATAGAATTATTTTGCCAATTGACTTAGAAGTCCCCTTAAGCCATAGTCCCCAAACCCCTGCCCTTGCTCCGCTGACCTTCGAAGCATTCATTTTATCCCGGAAACTTCTTTGCTTTTGGTCCAGTCCAGTTGAACTGACCTTCCCTGTATTGAGTATTGTCCTTCCCTTCACCTAAAGTAGTTCTTATCTACTAACTAATCAGTAAATTACCCTCTCCCACCCTCCTACCCTCCCCACCTCATAACCACAAAAGTATGCGTTCTTCTCAGTTTATACTATTTCTCAAGATCTTATAATAGTGGTCTTATACAATATTTGTCCTTTTGCATCTGACTAATTTCACTCAGCATAATGCCTTCCAGGTTCCTCCATGTTATGAAATGTTTCACAGATTCATCACTGTTCGTTATCGATGCGTAGTATTCCATTGTGTGAATGTACCATAATTTATTTAGCCATTCATCCACTGATGGACACCTTTGTTGTTTCCACCTTTTTGCTATTGTAAACAGTGCTGCAATAAACATGGGTGTGCATATATCTGTTCGTGTAAAGGCTCTTATTTCTCTAGGGTGTATTCCAAGGAGTGGGATTTCTGGGTTGTATGGTAGTTCTAACTTTTTAAGAAAATGCCAGATAGATTTCCAAAGTGGTTGTACCAGTTTACATTCCCACCAGCAGGGTATGAGAGTTCCAATCTCTCCGCAGCCTCTCCAACATTTATTATTTTGTGTTTTTTGGATTAATGCCAGCCTTGTTGGAGTGAGATGGAATCTCATCGTAGTTTTAATTGCATTTCTCTGATGACTAATGATCGAGAGCATTTTCTCATGTATCTGTTAGCTGCCTGAATATCTTCTTTAGTGAAGTGCGTGTTCATATCCTTTGCCCACTTTTTGATTGGGTTGTTTGTCTTTTTGTGGTTGAGTTTTAACAGAATCATGTAGATTTTAGAGATCAGGCGCTGGTCAGAGATGTCATAGCTGAAAATTCTTTCCCAATCTGTAGGTGGTCTTTTTACTCTTTTGGTGAAGTCTTTAGATGAGCATAGGTGTTTGATTTTCAGGAGCTCCCAGTTATCTGGTTTCTCTTCATCATTTTTGGTAATGTTCTGTATTCTGTTTATGCCTTGTATTAGAGCTCCTAGGGTTGTCCCTATTTTTTCTTCCATGATCTTTATCGTTTTAGTCTTTATGTTTAGGTCTTTGATCCACTTGGAGTTAGTTTTTGTGCATGGTGTGAGGTATGGGTCCTGTTTCCTTTTTTTGCAAATGGATATCCAGTTATGCCAGCACCATTTATTAAAAAGACTATCTTTTCCCCAATTAACTGACACTGGGCCTTTGTCAAATATCAGCTGCTCATATATGGATGGATTTATATCTGGGTTCTCAATTCTGTTCCATTGGTCTATGTACCTGTTGTTGTACCAGTACCAGGCTGTTTTGACTACTGTGGCTGTATAATAGGTTCTAAAATCAGGTAGAGTGAGGCCTCCCACTTTCATCTTTTTCAGTAATGCTTTACTTATCCGGGTCTTCTTTCCCTTCCATATGAAGTTGGTGATTTGTTTCTCCATCACTTTAAAAAATGTCACTGGAATTTGGATCGGAAGTGCATTGTATGTATAGACGGCTTTTGGTAGAATAGACATTTTTACTATGTTAAGTCTTCCTATACATGAGCAAGGTATGTTTTCCACTTATGCAGGTCCTTTTTAGTTTTTTGCACTAGTACTTTGTAGTTTTCTTTGTATAGGTCTTTTACATCTTTGGTAAGGTTTATTCCTAAGTATTTTATCTTCTTGGGGGCTACTGTGAATGGTATTGATTTGGTGATTTTCTCTTCGATGTTCTTTTTGTTGATGTAGAGGAATCCAAGTGATTTTTGTATGTTTATCTTATAACCTGAAACTCTGCCAAACTCTTCTATTAGTTTCAGTAGTTTTCTGGAGGATTTCTTAGGGTTTTCTGTGTATAAGATCATGTCATCTGTAAATACAGATAATTTTAGTTCTTCCTTGCCAATCCGGATGCCCTTTATTTCTTTATCTAGCCTAATTGCTCTTGCTAGGACCTTTAGCACAATGTTGAATAAGAGCGATGATAAAGGGCATCCTTGTCTGGTTCCCGTTCTCAAGGGAAATGCTTTCAGGCTCTCTCCATTCAGAGTGATGTTGGCTGTTGGCTTTGTATAGATGCCCTTTATTATGTTGAGGAATTTTCCTTCAATTCCTATTTTGGTGAGAGTTTTCATCATAAATGGGTGTTGGACTTTGTCAAATGCCTTTTCTGCATCAATTGATAAGATCATGTGGTTTTTGTCTTTTGTTTTATTTATATGGTGGATTACATTAATGGTTTTTCTAATATTAAACGAGCCTTGCCTGGTATAAATCCCACTTGATCATCGTGGATTATTTTTTTGATATGTTGTTGAATTCTATTGGCTAGAATTTTGTTGAGGATTTTTGCATCTATGTTCATGAGGGATATAGGTCCGTAATTTTCTTTTTTTGTGGTGTCTTTACCTGGTTTTGGTATCAGGGAGATGGTGGCTTCATAGAATGAGTTAGGTAATATTCCATCATTTTCTATGCTTTGAAATACCTTTAGTAGTAGTGGTGTTAACTCTTCTCTGAAAGTTTGGTAGAACTGCAGTAAAGCCTTTCGGGCCAGGGCTTTTTATTGTTGGGAGTTTTTCGATTACCGTTTCAATCTCTTTTTTTGTTATGGGTCTATTTAGTTGTTCTACTTCTGATTGTGTTAGTTTAGGTAGGTAGTGTTTTTCTAGAATTCATCCATTTCTTGTAGGTCTGCAAATTTGTTAGAGTACAATTTTTCATAATAAACTGATATGATTCTTTTCATTTCAGTTGGACCTGTTGTGATGTGGCCCATCTTGTTTCTTATTCGGGTTATTTGTTTCCTTTCCTGCGTTTCTTTAGTCAGTCTGGCCAATGGTTTATCAATTTTGTGAATTTTTTCAAAGAACCAGCTTTTGGCTTTGTTAATTCTTTCAATTGTTTTTCTGTTCTCTAATTCATTTAGTTCAGCTCTAATTTTTATTCTTTGTTTTCTTCTGGTCTCTGATGGATTCCTTTGTTGCTCACTTTCTATTTGTTCAAGTTGTAGGGACAGTTTTCTGATTTGGCTCTTTCTTCTTTATGTATGTGTGCGTTTATCGATATAAATTGGCCTCTGAGCACTGCTTTTGCTGTGTCCCAATGGTTTTGATAGGAAGTGTTTTCATTCTCATTGCATTTTATGAATTTCTTTATTTCTTCCTTAATGTCTTCTATAACCTATTTTTTTTTCAGCAGGGTATTGTTCAGTTTCCAAGTATTTGATTTCTTTTCCCTGATTTTTCTGTTATTGATTTCCACTTTTATGGCCTTGTAGTCTGAAAAGATGCTTTGAAATATTTTGATGTTTTGGATTCTGCAAAGGTTTGTTTTAGGACCTAATATGTGATCTATTCTACAGAATGTTCCATGTGCACTAGAAAAAAAAGTATACTTTGCAGCTGTTGGGTGGAATGTTCTGTGTAAGTCTGTGAGGTCAAGTTGGCTGATTGTAGCAATTAGGTCTTCCACGTCTCTATTGAGCTTCTTACTGGAAGTCCTGTCCTCCGAAACTGGTGTGTTGAAGACTCCTACTATAATTGTGGAAGTGCGTATCTTACTTTTCAGTTCTGTTAAAGTTTGTTTTATGTATCTTGCAGCCCTGTCACTGGGTGCATAAATATTTAATATGGTTATATCTTCCTGGTCTATTGTCCCTTTAATCATTATGTAGTGTCCTTCTTTATCCTTTGTGGTGGATTTAAGTTTAAAGTCTATTTTGCCAGAAATTAATATTGCTACTCCTGCTCTTTTTTGCTTGCTGTTTGCTTGATATATTTTTTTCCATCCTTTGAGTTTTAGTTTGTTTGTGCCTGTAAGTCTAAGGTGTGACTCTTGTAGGCAGCATATAGACGGATCATGTTTCTTCATCTAGTCTGAGACTATCTGTCTCTTTATTGGTGCATTTAGTCCATTTACATTCAGTGTAATTATAGATAAGTAGGTGTTTAATGCTGTCATTTTGATGTCTTCTTGTGCGTGTTGTTGACAATTTCATTTTTCCACTACTTTTTTTGTGCTGAGACATTTTTCTTTGTAAATTGTGTGTTCCTCATTTTCATAGTAGTTGACTTTATGTTTGCTGAGTCGTTATGTTTTTCTTGGTTTTTATTTTGAGTTATGGAGTTGTTATACTTCTTTGTGGTTACCTTAATAAAAAAAAAAATTTTAATATTTACCCCTATTTTTCTAAGTAAAAACCTAACTTGTAGTGTCCTATATCGCCTTGTTTCCCTCTCCATATGGCAGTTCTATGCCTCCTGCATTTAGTCCCTCTTTTTGATTATTGTGATCTTTTACATATTGACTTCAAAGATTCCCTGTTTTGAGCTTTTTTTTCTTTTTAAAATTAATCTTAACTTGTTTTTGTGGTTTCCCTATTTGATTTGATATCAGGATGTTCTGTTCTGTGACCTTGTGTTGGGCTGGTATGTGATATTATTGGTTTTCTGACCAATTTCCTTTAGTATTTCTTGTAGCTTTGGTTTGGTTTTTGCAAATTCTCTAAGCTTGTGTTTATCTGTAAATATTTTAATTTCACCTTCATATTTGAGAGAGAGTTTTGCTGGATATATGATCCTTGGCTGGCCGTTTTTCTCCTTCAGTGCTCTATATATGTCATCCCATTGCCTTCTTGCCTGCATGGTTTCTGCTGAGTAGTCTGAACTTATTCTTATTGATTCTCCTTTGTAGGAGACCTTTCTTTTATCCCTGGCTGCTTTTAAAGTTTTCTCTTTAACTTTGGGTTTGGCAAGTTTGATGATAATATGTCTTGGTGATTTTCTTTTTGGATCAATCTTAAATGGGGTTCGATGAGCATCTTGGATAGATATCCTTTCGTCTTTCATGATGTCAGGGAAGTTTCCTGCCAACAGATCTTCAACTATTCTCTCTGTATCTTCTTTTATCCCTCCCTGTTCTGGGACTCCAATCACACGCAAGTTATTCTTCTTGATAGAGTCCCACAGGATTCTTAGGGTTTCTTCTTTTTTTTAAATTCTCTTCTCTGATTTTTTTTCAGCTATGTTGGTGTCAATTCCCTTAACCTCCAGATCCCCCACCCTGCATTCCAATTGCTCGAATCTGCTCCTCTGACATCCTATTGAGTTGTCGAATTCTGTAATTTTATTGTTAATCTTTTGGATTTCTGAATGCTGTCTCTCTGTGGATTCTTGAAGCTTATTAATTTTTCCACTATGTTCTTGAAAAATCGTTTTGATTTCTTCAACTGCTTCATCAGTGTGTTCTTTGGCTTTTTCTGTAGATTGCCTTATTTCATTTCTGAGGTCATCCCTGATGTCTTGAAGCATTCTGTAAATTAGTTTTTTATTCTGCATCTGGCAGTTCCAGGATTGTATCTTCATTTGGGAAAGATTTTGATTCTTTAGTTTGGGGAGTTGTAGAAGCAATCATGGTCTGCTTGTTTATGTGGTTTGATATCGACTGCTGTCTCTGAGCCATCTCTAAGATATTGTAGTGATTTATTCTATATTTGCTCCCTGAGTCTTCTCTTATTTTGTTTTCTTTCAATATACGTGTATGGGCTACTAGATTGCACTGTCTTGATTGTTGTAGCCCTTGAATCACTTATGTCCTATTACCAGCTGGTTTGGGCTCTTACCAGATATATAAGCCTAAGAGTCCACTCACTATTCTTGAGTAGAATCTGATTTTGGGTCATCAAGTGTTGGTGCAGACTGTCACCCATCCACTTAGAGAAGTAGTGGTGATAGTTGTGTGCACCAGATTCTAGTAGCAGTAGGGGTTCACACTCCAGGGGGGGCAGGATGCTGACAGGCTTCCACCAAGTGCCAGTGAGGTAGGTGTGTCTCTATTCCTAAAGCACTTTAGTGGGGGGGCTCTGCAGCTGTATCTTAGGCCCTCAATGCAAGTACCTCTCCAGATTGGTAGGTGTCACCCTCCTTAGACCCCTAAGGCAGGAGGCTAGGTGGTCTGGGGGGAGCTTCATCCCTCAGTTCCCTGTTGTGTGTCAGTGAGGGCTCTGTTGAATACACAGAGATATCAGACCTGGGAAACTTGTCTTTCCAGTATTCCACTAAA
Source organism: Loxodonta africana (assembly GCF_030014295.1). Classification (NCBI taxonomy): domain Eukaryota; kingdom Metazoa; phylum Chordata; class Mammalia; order Proboscidea; family Elephantidae; genus Loxodonta; species Loxodonta africana. The sequence goes on along the minus strand of NC_087345.1, from coordinate 62,021,577 downwards.
ACAGTTACAGTCAGATCCCTATCAGAATTGCCTTTGCATTATAATAGCCACCTTGTTCCCTGTAGGGATGAAAGCCCAAGGCTGTGGATCACATATGTTTGGCTGGAGCTGGTTCTGTATTTTCAGTCCAATTAGGGAAGGATTTTTGGTCCCTGGGTTTTTTGTGGTTGCTTCTCTCAGGCCAGGAGTATGGGTTAGGAAAAGACCAAAAAAAAGAAAAAGAAAAACCGCAGCACTCTTCACTCACTGGCCCAGGAAATTCCAATGTTAATGAAGCCACCTGGGAAGAGGAGGGGAGGGTTCAGATAAATAGGAGAAAGTAGCACCCTGGAATATAGACAAAGTTACTTGTCTTGTTTGTTGATGACTGTTTTATCTGAGATTCCCGAGGGGTGTGTAGCCTGTGTGCGTTGTCTGGGTCAAGATTGCCCCCGAGGGTCAGGCCCGTGTCCCGTGCTTGTACTGTCTCAGAAGCCGTGGTCAGTTCCTCTGCTCCCAGTCCAAAGCCCAGCACCAAGGTTCCCTGGCTGGGATGCCACACTCCAGGCTCCGAAACCAGTAGCTGCCTCCCGGTGACTTCTCCTCCTGTCAGCTGCATCACTGCGCTGCCTGAGTGCACTGGCTGGGCTTCCCCCAAGGTCACTTCTGGGGGCTAGGGCTGTGTCCTGTGTTTGTGCCATCTCAGGATGCCGTGCTCAGCTCCCCTGCACCCAGTCCAAAGCTCGGCACCAAGGTTTTCTGACTGGGAAGCTGGCTCCAGGCTCCAAAAGCAGTCGCTGCTTCTCCATGGTTGTTCGTTCTCAGTCTCTGTCACTGAGGTCAACTCTTTAGATCTGTGTTTGATGGCCAGGGTTCATAGATTGTCATGTATGTGATCGATTCACTTGTTTTTCCGAGTCTTTGTTGCAAGAGGGATCCAAGGTAGCTTCTACCTAGTCAGCCATCTTGGCCCCAACTCTCTCCATCTTCTTTTGATGCTTTCTGTGTCGTTCAGTATTTTGCCCATAGCATCCCTCAATAATGCAACTTGAGGTTTGATTTTTTTCTTCAGTTCTTTCAGAATGAGAAATGCCAAGTGTTTTTTTCTCTTTGGTTTTCTAACTCTAGTTCTTTGCACATATCATTGTAATTTTACTTTGTCTTCTCGAGCCTCCTTTTGAAATCTGTTCAGCTCTTTTACTTCATCATTTCTTCTGTTTGCTTTAGCTACTCAACATTCAAGAGGAAGTCTGAGTCTCTTTTGACACCCATTTTGGTATTTTCTCTCTTTCCTCTCTTTTCAATGACCTCTTGCTTTCTTCAGAAACCCTGGTGGTGTAGTGGTTAAGCGCTACAGCTGCTAATGAAAAGATTAGCAGTTTGAATCCACCAGGCCCTCCCTGGAAAATCTGTGGGCAGTTCTACTCTGTCCTATAGGGCCTCTATGAGTCGGAATCAACTTGATGGCAATGGGTTTGGTTTTTGGGTTTTGCTTTCTTCATATATGATGTCTTTGATGTCATTCCACAACTTGTCTGGTCTTCTGTCTTTACTGTTCAAAGCAACAGATCTATCCTTGAGATGATTTCTAACTTCAGGTTGCATACATTCGAGGTCATGCTTTGGCTCTTGTCGACTTGTTCTAATTTTCTTCAGCTTCAGCTTGAACTTGCATATGAGCAATTGATGGACTCTTCCTCAGTCAGCTCCTGGCCTTGTTCTGACTGATGATATTGAGCTTTTCCATAGTCTCTTTCTACAGACATAGTCGATTTGATCCCCATGTATTCCATCCAGCAAGGTCCATGTGTACAGTCACTGTTTATATTGTTGAAAAAAGACATTTGCAGTGAAGTAGTCATTGGTCTTATACAATTCTATCATATGATACCTGGCATCATTTTTATCATCAAGGCCTTTTTTTCCAACCACTGACCCTTCTTTGTTTACAACTTTCACATTCCAATCACCAGTAATTATCGATGCATCTTGATTGCATGTTTGATCAATTTCAGACTGCAGAAGTTGGTGTAAATCTTCAATTTCTTCATCTTTGGCCTTGGTGGGTTGTTTATAAATTTGAATAATAGTCATATTAACTTGTCATCATTGTAGGCATATGGTTATTATTCTATCACTGAGAGCATTGTACTTAAGGTAGATCTTGAAATGTTCTGTGTTTTTTCATTGCAAGTATCTTCTTTTTTAAAATTTTGATTTAGTGAGTTTACATAGCAAATGAGTTTCTTAAACAATTAATACACAAATTGTTTTGAGACATTAGTTGCCAACCCCATGATGTGTCAACACTCTCCGTTTCTCCACCCCATGTTCTTTGTTTCCATTTGTACAATTCTCCTGTCCCTTCCTGCCTTCTTGTCTTTGCTTTTGGGCTGGTTTGCCTTTTAGTCTTATATATATGACTGAACTATGAAACATGTCCCTCATGTGTGTTATGGTTGGCCCTATATACCTGTCTAATTTTTGGTTGAAGGGTGAGCATCAGAAGTAACTTAAGTACTGAGTTGTCTGTGGGCCAAGATCATGGGGTTCCTCCAGTCTCTGTCAGACAAGCAAGCCTGCTTTTTTGTGAATTTTAATTTTGTTCTACACTTTTCTTCCAATCTGGGACCTTCTATTCTGATTCCTGCTAGAGAAGTCAATGATGGTAACTGGTCATCATTTAGTTGTTCTGGGCTAGTCTGGTGGAGGTTATGGTAGCTGTGGTCCATTAGTCCTTTGGGCTAATCTTTCCCTAGAGGTATTCAAGGAAATTATACAAGAATAAAATGCCAAAATAAATAAACAATTAGAAATCATACAAAAACAGCTATTAGAGATCCAAAAGATAAACTACAAATTTCAGAAATGGTCAACCAATAGAAGGTTTTATAATTAAATGAAACAATGGAAAACAGAATCAGTGAAATTGAAGACAAATCCATGGATGCCATTTTGCCTGAGGAAAAATCACAGAAAAGAACGAAGAAGAATGAAGAAAACCTACGAACTATGTTGAATACAATAAAGAGCAAAAATTTGTTCAGGATAGGAGTTCCAGAACAGGGGGAGAAAATGAAAAACACAGAGAGAATCTTTGAAGATTTGCTAATAGAAAACTAGCAAATAATATCATGAAAGATGAATAGCTGACCATCCAAGAAGCTCAATGAATCCCAGATAGAATAGACCCCAAAAGAAAGTCACTAAGACATATCATAATCACACTCACCAAAGACAAAGACAAAGAAAGAATCCTGAAAGCAGCTTGAGAAAAAAGAAGTCACATACAAAGGGAAAGCAATAAGACTAAGCTCTGATTACTTGGCAGAAACCATACAGGCAAGAAGACAATGGAGAATATACATAAAACTTTGAAAGAAAAAATTGCCAACCTAGAATAATATATCCTGTAAAACTCTCTCAAATATAGGGGTGAAATTAGGACATTTCCCGATAAACAGGAATAGAAGGAATATATAAAAACCAAACCAAGCTCACAGGAATTATTAAAGGGAGCCCTTCGGTTACAGAACCAACAACATCAGACAATAACCTGAATCTATGACACAGGTCAATATCAACCAAATCCAAGGATTACAATAAAACAAAACTAAAATATTCAAAACAGGAAACTAGAGGCATCAATCTATAAATGACAATAACAGAACAACGAAAGGAGGAATGCATGGTGTAGATATAGAACTTTCAAATAAAGAGGAAGTCAAGGTGATATTAAGTAATAAAAGACTGGTTCAATCTTACAAAGATAAGGGTAAAATTCAAGGTAACCACAAAGAAAGCTAACAAACATATTCATCAAAGTAAAGAAGAAAAATATAAAGTCTCAATAAACAAAAAATCTACATTAATGAAAGGAATGAAATTCCACATACAAAAGAAACTCAGCACAGGAGAGTAAGAAAACTTTAGCAGCACACACACACACACACACACACACACACACACACAAAAGCACTATAAAATGAAATGTTCTATTTGCTGATGAATGCATCACCATTCCTCTTCAATTTGTCATTTCCGGCATAGTAGACCATATGATTGCCCAATTCAAAATGGCCAATACCAGGTCATTTCAGCTCACTAATGCCTAGGATATTAGTGTTTATGCATTCCATTTCATTTTTAACAACTTTCAATTTCTTAAATTCATATTTCATACATTCCATGTTCTGATTATTAATAGATGTTTACAGCTGTTTATTCTCATTTTGAGTTGTGCCACATCAGCAGATGAAGGTCCCAAAAGCTTGACTCCAACCACGCCATTGAAGTCGACTCTACTTTGAGGAGGCAGCTCTCTTCCAGTCATATTTTGAGTGACTTCCAAACTGAGGGGCTCATCTTCCATCACTATATCAGACAATTTTCCTCTGCTATTCCTAAGATTTTTCACTGGTTTATATTTTCAGAAGTAGAACACCAAGTCCTTCTTCCTAGTCTTTCTTAGTCTGGAAACTCAGCTGAAACTTGTCTACCATGGGTGACCCTGTTGGTATTTGAATACTGGTGGCGTAGCTTCCAGTATCACAGCAACGTGCAAGCCACTGTAGTAAAATAAATTGATAGACATGATAGATGTAATAATAATAATAAAAACAGATGTAATAGAATAATAAAAAATAGATGCAAAAATCAATGAAATAGAAAACACAAAAATAGAGGCAATTAAAAAATCATAGTTTGCTTTTTCGAAAGAATAATGAAGTTGATGAATAATTACCAATATTAATCAATAAAAAACCCAAAAAATCTTGATATCAGGAATGATATATGGACCATACCTGTAGACACTACAGAACTCAAAAGGATATTTAAAAAAAAGATTCTGAATGACTTTATGTGAAAATTACGACAGCAAAATTGGCACAAAAAGAAATAGAAAATCTAAATAATTCTATATCTAGTAAACACATTATCAAACACCGCTCATAAAGGAAAGCCCAGGGCATAGCTTCACAGGTAAATTCATTAAATATTTAGTTAGAAATAATATTAATAAAACAAGCCTATTCCAATCAAGAGGATGAGGGAAAACTTCCTAATTCATTTTATAAATGAAGCATAATAATGAAAGCAAAGTCTGACAAAGATATTACAAGAATATTAAATAATTAATATATTCTGACCAAGTGGTGTTTGTTTAATTGAAAAATCAAAGTAAATCAGCACATTAAATGAATAATAAAAAAGATATGACTCTTTCAATAGATTCTACAGTTTCGCAATAAAAACTCAGTAAACTGAATAGAAGATAAGTTCCTAAATCAGATGAAGAGCATTAAATGGTGAAATATTAAACACTTCCTTTAAATCTCCCAAATTAGGAAAGGATGTCTGATTTCACAATTTCTATTTTTATTCATCACTACATTGGATGACCCAGTCAGTACAAGAAGCCCTGGTGGCAGAGTGGTTAAGAGCTTGGCTATTAACCAAAGGTTGGCAGTTTGAATCTACCAGCTGCTCCTTGGAAACCCTACAGTGAAGTTCTGCTCTGTCCAATAGTGTCACTACGAGTTGGAATAGACTCGGTGGCAACGGGAATGGGAAAACAGTGCAAAACAGGAAGAAAAAGAAAGACAGCACATAAAGATTGAAAAGAAAGAATTAAAAGTCATTTTATTCTCAGATAACAAAATTGATTACATAGAAAATGCAAGGGAATTTATAAAACTTCTACAACTAAGACGTGAATTTAGCAAGGCCACAGCTCAATGTACTAAAATTAATTTTACTTTTATATAGTGATAGCAAATAATTAGAAATTGTTTTAAATACATTTACAAATGTATGAAGCTTGAAAAAATACTTAAAAATTTAACAAAAGATAAGAAACTTCTAGATATTGCTATAAGGAATTGATGATGACCTATATATATATTCATGAATTAGAGAATTTGATAATGCTGAGATTTCAGTTGATCTAAAAAGATTCAATGCATCTCTGATCAAAATTCCAACATGATTTTTTGTAATAATTGATAAGTGGAGACAAAAATGTATATGGATATTAACCTTGAATAGCAAAAGTAATTTTGAGCAAACTATTCTTGGAAGACTCATACTACTTGATTTCAAGTTTTAATTTTTTTTTTACTATGAAGTTACAGTAATAAAAGCAGTATGTTCTTAGAAGATTAATGGAAAAATAAATCAATGGAACAGAAGAGATGATCCAAACACACATACAAGGAAATTGCTTTTTGCCAAAGACACCAAGGAAATTCAATAGAGGAAGGAAAATATTGTTCAAAGAATGGTTTTAGAGATGCTGGATATCCACATAGAAAAATAAGTTCATCCCAACACCTACCTTAAGTTGCACACAAAATTTATATAAGATAAATATAGACCTAATGCAAAAGGTAAAACTGGAAAGCTTCTAAAAGAAAACACAGAAGACTATTATAACAACACTGGTGTATGAGAGGGCCAAAAATCAATAACCATTAAAAAAAAAATTGAAACTCTTCAAAATTAGTACTTCTTCTCATCCAAACACAGTTTTAGAAAAATGAAAACGCAAGCCATAGAGAAAATATACACAACACATGCGTTTGACAAATGACTTGTGTCAACAATATAGATAACTCATGTAAATGACTAGTAAAAAGACAGACAACCCAATTTAAAATTAATTGGGTGTATTCGGCCAGGGTTCTCCAGAGAACAGAACCAGTAAGATCTATCTATCAATTCATAGATCAAGCTTTTTTTAAAGGAATTGGTTCAACTGATTGTGGGAACTGGGCAGGCCACCTGTCTGGTAACTCAGGCAGAAGTTGATGTTGCAGTCTTGAGGCAGAAATTCTTCTTCCTTAGGGAAACCTGTTTTATGGGGCACCCAATCATTGAAAATATCCTCCTTTACTTAAAGTCAAATGATTGTAGATTGAACCACATCTACAAAACACTTTCATAGTAACACCTAGATTAATGCTTGATTGAGTTACTGGGTATTGTAGCCTAACCGATTCGACATACAAAACTATCAAATTGGGCAAGAGACCTAAATAGACACTTCTCAAGTGAAGGTATATAGAAGGCTAATAACCATATGAAAATGTGTTCAACATTATTAGTCATCAAATATAAATGACAATGAAATATTATTTCAAACTCTCCAGAATCACTAAGATTAAAAGACACTAAATATTAGTGAAAAAGTGGAGCTATTGGATCTCTAATGCACTGCTGGTGTAAGTGTGAAATGGTACAAATCTTTTGCAAAATTATCTGACAGCTTCTCAAAAAGTTAAGTGGCCACCTAACCATGATCCATTGATGTTACTTTTAGAAGCTGTCAAAGAATGTTTTGCACAACTTAATTCAAAGTAACACAAAATCAGGAATGACTGAAATATTCTTATCAGAAGCCTGGATAAACAAATTTTAGTATATTTCTATAATGGCATACTATTCTGCAATTAAAAGAAACACACCTTTTGATACATGTAAAAGTATGAAAAATAAAAATGAAAAATGTGTGTTGAACAAAAGAAGCCAGGCACAAAAAAGAGCATCTTCTATGATTTCATTTACGTGAAATTAAAGAACACAGTCCAAATTAAGTGCTGCTTTAGATATGAAAAAATAGTGGTTGTTTCCAGGGAAAGAGGGAGGGCAAATGATTGGAAAGGTATATAAGTTTGAGATTTTCTTGTTGCAAGTACTGAGCTTATTGACTGTGAGTTACTACCATGAAGTTGGAAACCCTGGTGGGGTTTTATGTGATTTGCCCAGAGTCAAATAGATTAAAGACCCAGAACTCAAACCCAGATCAACTTAAGTACTGATATACTGGAGCCTTGGTGGTGCAGTGGTTAAAACCAGTTTGAATCCACCGGCTGCTCCTTGGAAACCCTATGGGGAAGTTCTAGTCTGTCCCATAGGGTCTCTATGAGTCAGAATTGACTTGACTACAACAAGTTTGTTTTTTATTTTTTTGATTATGGATTCCAATTTATGATAAGTGTACTGAAACTATCTTTGGCAATAGTAGATTTGAAGAGAGCTTGAACTCATAATATCTCTATCAAAACATTTGTATAACTAAGGAAATCACAAATGAATTGTACAGTTTTTCTTTTTTTCACTTGAAGTTTGTATTGCACTTCACTTACTATTATTTTGTTGTTTCATTGGTTTACAAACTCAGGAATATGTGGACAGAATTCTGCAGGTTTAATAATTTATATTCTTAAAATGTATAATAAGCACAGTAAATTACTGTTGCAAAAGTTAATGAACATTGTCTGAACTTCTATGGTCAATGTGGTCTGAATTGTGATGATGCTGGGATTTAATACCATTTTTGTTCTACATTTTAATTATTTTGAAATATTTAGTGATAAGATCAGTAAAGCAAATATTGATCTTATGTTGATGAGCAAATTAATCCCACAAATGGTGATACAAACATCAATATAATAGATACATAATACTTGCTGTAATTCATGTGCAGATAAACCACCCTATTCACAGATAACGTGTGCAGAAGATTAGACATGAACTACTTACTCAAGAAGAAAAATTAGACTTTTCAAAACCATATGGCTATTAGGTTTAACACAAGGTAAGCAAAATGAACAAATCCCTTTTCCAAACATCTTGTGAAAATAATCACAGCCTGTATTTGTCACAGGTATTTTAGAGAGTTCCTTATTTGGTGTATTCTGCTTGGTTTGAGTAAAACTTTAAACATTTGTACCTGATACACTTTTTTAAAAAGCTACAAAAATATTTTAGTAAATTTTGAATATTGCAATTGTTCAGATTTTATCAGAAGTCACTTGTCATTGGTAGATCTTTTTAACATAACATACATACTACATGTGATTAATTTGAAGAATTTAAAGTTAACAGTTTCCCCATGGGAACTCTTTGAGTAAGTTAATTATCTAAATTTTCTCCATAAATTAATTTATGAATTCTGTACATTTCAAAATGATATCCATACTCCTAAAAATTTTATTTTGTTAAAATCATATTCTACTTCTTTATACTTGTCAATACTAACTCTATGTGAATATTGACTATATTGTGATTCACTCTTACCTCTTTTTATGTCAGTGGTTCCAGGCCATGAAATAATAATTCTAAGCCTCTAATAGTGTAATAACTGTTTTTTCATGTGCCAACTTCCTGCTGTGGTCTGACAGCTGCTGGTCTCGTCATTACTACCTCTTTCATATTTTCATGCAATAAGAGCTGGCATACTAAACAAGAAACTGCTTTTTCATGAAATTCTTTGTTGGATGCTTGCTAGTCCATGATCTTCTTTTGCACCATTTCCTGAGCTAAAATAGCCATGATGTAGTCTAATGCTTTTTGGCAAAGACTATTTTTTTTTTTTTTGGAAATAGTGATGTAATCATCTTTCAGCAATACACCATTCATCATGTGAGAGATGCCCTGATGTTTCCATATGCTCATCAGCCTTTTTTAGTTTCTTTCATTTTTTAAGCCAAGCTACTTATAATAAAATTAATACATTGTTAACACCAGGTGCATAGCTATCTTCTGTGCCATCCATCTGGACTACTGTTGTGTAATAGGCAAGGTTTTATGAATGGTTTTGGTCGGTTTTTCCAGATCTGAAATATTTAGAACAATACTACCAAAGGTAAGAATTTTCTACACAAAATTGCAATGAGTACCTCTAAAGCACTGGGCATATTTTCAAATTTATTAGATTTGCTAATTTAAATTTTAAAAGCACGAATGAGAGCTGCTGAATTATAAAGACGTCTGGTATGTTCTTCACCTGATGATCCTAAGTTTCTAAATTTCATTCTTTTTTTCTCAATGAAATGATTTACACAAGCTGCTCTTTATTATTATCTTAGGTTTGGTTCCCTAGAATTGGAGTCTGAGATGGGGATACCTGGGCAAGTTACTTATTTAGGAGTGGTTTCACGAGAAGGAAAATGAAGGGAGAAGCACAAACAAGGGGGAAAAGACAACCAAGGGTGTGGTTTTAGTGGGAGACTTGTTTCAGCATGATTCCGCAGGAAGATCTGCAGCACAAATTGTACCATAGAGTTAATTCCACTTTGAAGAAAGGGGCTCAGCTTTTGGTATCCATTGTCAAATGTTCACTGGCTGTGGTCTGCTGAAAGGGGCTAGCCAGGTAACCTCCCAGTTAAAAAATTGAGCAGCTCCCTTTCAGCCAAAAGAAATTCTCCAGAACAGATACTATCTGCAAGTTCTTGGAAGCCAATACTCATAGCGACTAGGAAATAAGTACACAAGCCTGGTAATTATATGTATTACATGTAACTGTAGGTTATCAATTACATCAACAATAATATATTGAGAATCTAAAAACAGAATCAAATCATAGCTTCTGAATTCAAAAATTAGAAGTATTTTGAGGAGACAATATTCACACACACTTGAAACAATGTAAGAATAGAAGATAAATAAAATTAAATGACATAATATACAATTATAAACCCTAGAAGAAATAAAAAAGAAGTGAGTACAGTGAGTATATGCTGATCCAGAATTTCAATAGAGGAAGGTGTTTTAGCCTTGACCTTGAACATTAAGCCTTGGATAAATGGAAAGGAGGCAATTTCAGTGACAATATACCTTAAATAGTAAAGAACTATGGAAACTTCATTGGTTGGAGTTGATGGCTATCATGTTCAAACAAGATAAAGTTTGATTGAAAAGGTCTTTGAGTTCTATTCCAATGACTCTGGAAATTCTTGAGTGAGGAAATGACTTGAAGAAATAAGTGTTTAAGAAAGATGGCTGGATAAATAGCATGTGTGAGACACTAGACAACTGAATTCCAGTTTGAAAACAACAGGAAGTTATTCAAATGTATATAGGGACATCAAAAGTGTCAAAAACAATGTTACCTGACATAAAAGTTGAATGTTAATTCATATACACTATGTTTATATTTTTTAATTTTTTAAGTATGGATATTGGTGTTACAGGGTCACAGAACTGTGGATAACTTTTAAATATTTTTTGAAATATAAATTCTCTTAAAAGAAAATTACTGCAATAGTGTATATGAAAAGTAATGGAGGCCTAGGTTTGTAATGGAAAAAAAAAATTTTTTTTTCGTTAAATTCAAGAGTTGTTGAAAAGAACAGTGCAGTGCGATGGATCATTTTTGTGTGGCCCCTCTAGCCATGGACTTATAACTCCCACCCTGGTGATTCCACAGGACCGTGTGATAGGGTAATTGTGGCCCACTAAAGGAATTGGTCATTTTTACCATCTCTCTGGGCTTGAAATGAGGTACTCTAAAAGTGAGAAAGAAAGAATCCCATCACCAACAAGAAGAGCCAGCTCTTCCGTCAGACCCAGTATCCCTGTGCTGAGAAACTCCTGGAACCAGGAGACACACACAGAGAAAGAACCATAACACTGAAGGCAGCAGAGACTTGACAGCAAAGATTTGGCAGCAGATACCTGGCAGGGACATCTCGGCAGTACGAGGCAGTATAGTGGGCTTCCTGGCCTGTGAACTGAGAAAGTCCAGTGCCTTTCAGCAGACGCCAAAGGCCAGGGAGAGGTGTGCCTGAAAGCATGTCTGGGAAGAGGCTGCCCTGCTAGAAGCACTGTATCCTTGAGTGTTCCTGGACCTGAACTGTAACCTGTTACTTTCCTAATAAACCCCATAATCATGCGTATTGTCTGTGAGTTCTGTGTGGCCATTGCAGTGAATTATGGAATCCAACAGAGAAGTAGAGAGTGCCATGGGAGGGATGGATGGTGTCAGAATTGGTAAAGATTGGAGAGAGAGGAGGCATGTCTCACCCCTGCCTCATAAGAATCATCTTTGGGCTGTTCTTGATTCTTCTCACCCTTTGTGAAGTTAGAGGAGGTCCGATACTGCCCTCACACCATTTTTTCAAACAAATATATAAAATATAATCAAACCAGAAATATGTTATGATGCTAGCTTCGCTGCTCATATCAATATCACATTTTTCTGTGTGCCTTTTAAGGCTAAGTCAATAAATGCCTCAGAGTTAGAACTATGAGGTAATCATGAGTTTGGAGTATTCTCGGTTTTATTTAATTTCTGCCTTAATTCTGTGATTTTCTTTAAATTATTAGTTTTATTCCTCAGAATGCTTGCCTAATTCAATTTCTTTAAAAGAACACATTATAACAATAACAGACTCTAATTCCAATTCTAAGAATCTAGGAAAATTGGAAATTGTCAAAAGTGAAATGGAACACATAAACATCAATATTGTAGGCATTAGTGAGCTAAAATGGGCTGGTATTGGCCATCCTGAATTGGACAATCATATGGTCTACTATGCTGGGAATGGCAACTTGAAGAGGAATGGCATCGTATTCACCGTCAAAAAGAACATTTCAAGATCTATCCTGAAGTACAACGTTGTCAGTGATAGGGAAATATATATATGTCTACAAAGAAGACCGGTTAATGTGGCTATTATTCAAATTTACTCATCTACCACTAAGGCCAAAGATGAAGAAATTGAAGATTTTTACCAACTTCTGCAATCTGAATTTCATCGAACATGCAAACAGAACACATTGATAATTACTGGTGATTGGAATGTGAAAGTTGGAAACAAAGAAGAAGTATTGGTAGATGGAAAATATGGACTTACTGATAGAATTGATGCTGGAGATCTCATGCTAGAATTTTGTAAGATCAACAACTTCTTCATTGCAAATATTCTTTTTCAACAATGTAAATGGTGACTATACATGTTGATCTGGCTAGATGGAATACACAGGAATCAAATTGACTACATCTGTGGAAAGAGACGCTGGAAAAGCTCAATATCATAAGTGAGAACAAAGCCAGGAGCTGACTGTGGAACAAACTATCAATTTCTCATATGCAAGTACAAGTTGAAGCTGAAGAAAATTAGACAAGTCCACAAGAGCCAAATTATGACCTTGAGTAAATGCCACCTGAATTTAGAAACCATCTCAAGAGTAGATTTGACACACTGAACACTAATGACCAAAGACTAGACAAGTTCTCTAATGACATCAAATATAGCATACATGAAGAACAGAAGAGGTCATTAAAAAGGCAGGAAAGAAAGAGAAGACCAAAATGAATGTCAGAAGAGACTCCAAACCTTGCTCCTGAAAGTCAAGAAGCTAAAGCAAATAGAGGAAATGATGAAGTAAAAGAGGTGAACAGATTTCAAAGGGCAGCACAAGAAGACAAGGTACTAAAATGGCACGTGCAAAGCACTGGAGTTAGAAACGCAAAATGGAAGAACACATTTGGCATCTTTCAAGCTGAAAGAATTGAAGAAAAAAATTCAAGCCTTGAGTTGCAATAGTAAAGGATGCTATGGGCAAAATACCAAATAACACAGGAAGTATCAAAGGAAGATGGAAGAAATCTACAGAGCCACTGTACCAAAAAGAATTGATTGATGATCAACTATTTCAGAAGGTAGCATATGATCAAGAACTGATGGTACCGAAGGAAGAAGTCCAAGATGCACTGAAGATGTTGGCAAAAAACAAGACTCCAGGAATTGACAGAATACCAGCTGAGGTGTTTCAATAAATGGATGCAGCACTAGAAGTGCTCACTCATCAATGCCAAGAAATTTGGAAGACAGCTACCTGGCCAACCTACTTGAAGAGATCCATATTTATGCCTATTCCAAAGAAAGGTGATCCATCTGAATGCAGAAATGATTGAACATTATCATAAATACCACATGCAAGTAAAATTTTGCTGACGATCATTCAAAAGTGGTTGCAGGAGTACATCTATAGGGAACTTCCAGAAATTAAAGCTGGATTCAGAAGGTGACTTGGAACAAGAGACATCATTGCAGATGGCTAAATGTAGAGAAAATGTTTTACTGACTTTGCAAAGGCATTCATCTGTGTGGATCACAATAAATTATGGGTAACATTGCAGAACTGGGAATTTCAGAACACTAATGGTGCTCAAGCAACATCATGATAAATGGAGAAAAGATTGTAGTTGTCAAGGATTTCATTTTAATTGGATTCACGATCAACACCTGTGGAAGCAGCAGTCAAGAAATCGAATGATGCATTACGTTGAGTAAATCTGCAGCAAAGGACCTCTTTAAAGTGTTAAAAAGCAAGGATGTCACCTTGAAGAGTAAGGTGTGCCTGACCCAAGTGTTGGTGTTGTCAATCACCCCATATGCATGCAAAAGCTGGGCAATGAATAAGGAAGATCAAAGAATTGATCCCTTTGACTTATGGTGTTGTTGAAGAATATCGAAAATACGATTGATTGCCAAAAGAACCAACAAATCTATCTTGGAAGAAATACAGCTGGAATTCTTCTTAGAACAAGGATGGTGAGACTTTGTGTCACATAGTTTGGACATGTTATCAGGAGGGATGAGTCCCTGAAGATCATTATGCTTGGTAAAGCATAAAATAAGTGAAAAATAGGTAGGAAGAACCTCAGTGAGATGCATTGACACAGTGCTGCAATAATGGGCTCAAGCATAACAATGATAGTGAGGATGGTGCAGGGCCAGGCTATTTCATTCTGTTGTCATAGGGTTCCTACAAGTCAGAACTGACCCAAGCGTTTAACAACAACAAAAACAATTCCAGTTCTATAACCTATTTTGTTACAATATTTACATCTATAAGCAATAAACTATGTCACAGAAACAGAAACTGTTAATTTTAAAAATCGTCTTTAATTTTGGAAGTTTATTTAAGTAAATATAAAGTTCAGTGTCAGAGGTGGTACCAACATAGCACTATAGACAGAAGCACCCTCTGAAGCAAAGACCTGAAAAACTAAGTAAAACAGATACAAACCTCGGTCCTGGAACTCTAAGTGCCAAATGAAGGAATAAAGTGCTTGATCAAGCACTGAATGGAACAAGAAACTGACAGAAACACATAAGACAGCAACGGCCATGTATCAACCTAGATAATGAACTCTCAAAAAAAAAAAAAAAAAAAAGACCTAAAAATTTAAAACAGAGAAGCATAAAAGTCAATTTGTAAATGACAACAATGTCAAAACAATAAAGGGGGCATAAACCGTATAGGTACAGAACTTTTGAATGGAGAGGAAGTCAAGGTGTTATCAAGTAATAAAAGACTGGTTTAATCTTAGGAAGATAGGGGTAAATGTCAAGGTAACTACAAAGAAAGTTAACAAACCTACTCATCAAAATAAAGAACAACATGAAGTCTCACTAAACACAAAATCTACAAAAATAAAAGAAACAAAAAATAAACAAATAAAAGGAATTCAGCATAGAAGAGTAAGAGGAATAAAAAAAGCACTACAAAATGACAGCAATAAACTCACACCTATTAATAATCACACTGAACAAAAATGGTTTAAATGTACCCATAAAGAGACAGAGAATGACAGCATGGATTAAAACAACAGGACCCATCAATGTCCTGTCTACAAGTGACACACTTTAGAAACAAAAAAGCAAATTTATTAAAAATTAAAAGACAGAAAAATGTATCAAGCTAACAGCTATCAAAAAAGAGCAGGAGTGGCAATACTTATCTCAGATAAAATAGATTTCAGAACTAAATCCACCATTAAAGACAAAGAAGGACATTATATAATGATTAAAGAGACAATCCATCATGAAACCATAACAATAATAAATATCTATGCACCCAATGACAGGGATCCAAAACATATTAAAAAAAAAAAAAAAAAACTCTAACAGCACTGAAGAGAGAAATTGATAGTTCCACAGTGATAGTAGGAGACTTCAACACACCTCTCTTGGTAAAGGACAGAACATCTAGAAAGAAACTCAACAAAGATACAGAAGATCTAAAGTCCACAATTAATCAACTTGACCACTAGACATGTATAGAACACTCCTCCCATCAGCAGCAAAGTACACATTCTTTTCAAATGCACATGAAAAGTTCTCCAGAATAGACTACATCTTAGGCCAGGAAGCAACCCTCAACAAAATCTAATTCAAAGTATCTTCTCTGATCACGACACCATAAAAGTAGAAATTAATAACAGGAAGAGCAAGGGGGGGGAACAAATATGTGGAAATTGAATGACATCTTTCTTAAAAACCAGTGGGAAACAGAAGAAATCAAAGTGGAACAAAAAAAATTTCTAGAATCAAATGAGAATGAAAACACTTCATACCAAAACCTTTGGGACACAGCAAAGGCAGTCCTTGGAGGTCAATTTATAGCAATAGAGGCACATGTCAAAAAAGAAGAAAGGATCAAAATATTAGCTCCACAACTCAAACAAATAGAAAGAGAGCAGCACAAGAAGCCCACAACCACCAGAAGAAAGGAAATAACAAAATTCAGAGGGGAAGTAAATGAAATAGAGAAAAGAAAAACAATATAAAGAATCAACAAAACCAAAAATTGGTTCTTAGAAAGGATCAACAAAATCAACAACCATTGGCCAAATTGAAAAAAGAAAAGCAGGAGAGAATGCAAATAACACAAGTAAGAAATGGGCTGGAGGACATTACAACAGACCCAACTGAAATAAAAAGGATCATAACAGAGTATTATGAAAAACTATACTCCAAGAAATTTGAAAACCTAGAGGAAATGGACAAATGTCTAGAAACACACTACCTACTCAAACTAACACAGAATGAAGTTGAAAATCTAAACAGATGCATAACAAGAGAAGAGGTTGAAAAGGTAAAACAACAACAACAACAAAAAAACTCCCCCTCCCAAAAAAAGGCCCTGTCCCACATGGCTTCACTGGAGAATTCTACCAAACATTCAGAGACGCGCTTACACCAGTACTACTCAAACTACTTTAGAACGTAGAAAAGGAAGAGATACTTCCAAATTCATTGTATGAAGCCAGCATAACCCTGATACAAAAATCAGGCAAGGAAACCAAAAAATTACAAACTAATATCTCTCATGAATACAGATGCAAAAACTCTCAACAAAATTCTACCTACTAGAACTGAGCATCGTATCAAAAAAAATAATATACTATGACCAAGTGGGATTTGTACCAGGTATGCACGGATGATTCAAAATTAGAAAATCAATCAACATAATCCACCACGTAAACAAAATAAAATAAAAGAATCACAAGATCATCTTAATCAAAGCACAAAAGGCATTCGACAAAGTCCAACACCAATTCCTGTTAAAATCTCTCAATTAAATAGGTGTAGAAGGGAAATTCCTCAACGTAGTAAAGGGCATCTATACAAAATTAACAGCCAACATTACTCTTAATGGAGAGAAGCTGAAAGCTTCCTCTTGAGAACAGGAACAAGACAAGTATGCCCTTTATCACCATTCCAATTTAACATTTTGCTGAAGTCCTAGGTACAGCAATAAGGCAAGGAAAAGAAATGAAGGGCATCCAAATTGGTAATGAAGAAGGAAAACAGTCCCTATTTGTGGATGATATGATACTATATATAGAAAACTCAAAAGACTCCAAGAGAAAACTACTGGAATTAATAGAAAGATCAGCAGAGTAGGAAAATACAAGATAAACATACAAAAATCAGTTGGATTCTGGTATATCAATAAAGAGAAGGGTAGAAAGGAAACCAGGAAAACAATATCATTTATAATAAAAAAAAAAAAAAAAACTTTTTTTTTTTTTCATGTATAATAGTCCCCCAAAAAATAAAATTCTTAGGAATAAATCTAACAAAGTATGTACAAGATCTATACAAAGAAAACTACAAAACACTACTGCAAGAAACCAAAAGAGATCTACATAAATGGGAAAAACATACCATTTTCACAGATAGGTAGACTCAGCGCTGTGAAAATGTCAATTCTACCCAATGCAATCTACAAATACAATGCAATCCTGATCCAAATACCAACAGCATTCTCTAAAGAGATGGAAAAACTAATAGTTAATTTTATATGGAAAGGAAAGAGACAAGTAAAGCGTTATTGAAGAAGAAAAATGAAGCAAGAAGACTAGCACTACCTGACCTCAGAACCTACTATACAGCTGCAGTAGTCAAAACAGCCTGGTACTGGTACAATGATAGATACATTGACCAATGGAACAAAATTGAGAACCCAGATACACATCAATCCACCTGTGGTCACCTGATCTTGGAAAAAAGCCCAAAGTCCACCAAATGGGAAAAAGTCAATCTTTTTAACAAACGGTGCTGGCAAAACTGGATGTCCATCTACAATAAAATGAAACAGAACCTATAATACCTCACACCATACACAAAAACTAATTCAAAATGGATCAAAGACCTAAATATAAAAGCAAAAAGTATAAAGATTATAGAAGAAAAAATAGGATCAATGCTGGAGGGCATAATACACAGCATTAACAGGATACAAACCAGAATTAACAATACAGAAACACCAGAAGATAAGCTAGATAACTGGGATCTTCTAAAAATTGAACACTTATATGCTTGTCAAAAAAAAAAAAAAGACTTCAGCAAAAGAGTGAAAGGAGAACCTACGGACTGGGAAAAAATTTTTGGCTATGACAAATCCAACGAAGCTCTAATCTCTAAAACCTACAGGGAAATCTAACTTCTCTAGAACAAAAAGCCAAATAATCTAATTAAAAATTGAGCAAAGGATATTAACAGACACTTCACCAAAGAAGACATTCAAGTGGTTAATAGATAAATGAGAAAATGCTGGTGATCACTAGCATTTAGAGAAATGCAAATCAAAAGCACAATGAGATGCCATGTCACCTTGGCATTGCTGACACTAATTAAAAAACAAAAACAAACAAAGAAAAAAGCAGAAACTAACAAATGTTGGAGAGGCTGCAGGGAGACTGGAACTCTTATGCACTGCTGGCGGGAATGCAAAAATGGTACGACCATTTTGGAAAATGATATGGTGCACCCTTAAAAAGCTAGAAATAGAAGTACCATATAATCCAGCAATCCCATTCCTAGGAATATATCCTAGAGAAATAACAGCAGTCACTAGAATAGACATATGCACATGCATGTTTACTGCAGCACTGTTCACAACAGCAAAAAGATGGAAACAACCTAGGTGCCCATCAAGAGATGAATGGATAACCAAACTACGGTACATACACACAACGGAATACTATGCAATGATAAAGAACAATGATGAATCTACAAAGCATCTCAAGACACAGATGAATCTGGAGGGCATTATGCTGAGCGGAATAAGTTAATCACAAAAGGACAAATATTGTATGAGACCACTAGTATAAAAACTCATTAAAAATATTTACCCACAAAAAGAAACAATCTTTGATGGTTATAAGGGAAAGAACAGATGAGGAGGGAAAAACACTAAATAGACAATAGGTAAGTGGTAACTTTAGTGAAGGGTAAGACAGTACACAATCCTGGGGGTGCCAGCACTTGTCCAAGGCAAGTTCATGGAAGCTCCATAGAGACACCCAAACTCCCTGAGGCAACAAATTACTGGGCTGTGAGGACCATGGTCTCAGGGAACATCTAGCTCAGTTGTCATAACATTGCTGATAAAGAAAATGTTCTACATTCTTCTTTGGTGGGTAGCTTCTGGGGTCTTAAAAGCTTGTAAGTGGCCATCTAATATACTCTACTGGTCTTGCCCTGCCTGGAGCAATGGAGAATGAAGAAAATCAAAGACACAAGGGAAAGATTAGTCCAAAGGACTAATGGACTACGCCTACCACAGCCTCTACCAGACTGAGTTCAGCACAACTAGATGGTGTCCAGCTACCACCACTGACTGCTCTGACTGGGATCACAATAGAGGGTCCTGGACTGAGCTGGAGAAAAATGTAGAACAAAATTATAACTCACAAAAAACAAAAACAAAAAACTGGACTTACTGGTCTGACAGAGACTTGGAAAGACCCTGAGAGTATGGCCCTCAGACATAGTAATGAAGTCACTCCTGAGGCTCACCCTTCAGCCAAAGATTAGAAAAGCCCATAAAATGCAACAAGACTGAATGGGCACATCAGCCCAAGGGCAAGGACAAGAAGGCAGGAGGGGCAGGAAATCTGGTAATGGGGAACTCAGGGTTGAGAAGAGGAGAAGGTTGACATATTGTGGGGTTGGCAACCAATGTCACAAAACAATGTGTGTATTAATTGTATAATAAAAAACTAGTTTCTTCTGTAAACCTTCATCTAAGGTACAATAAAAAAAATGAAATGAAATAAAGTTCAATGCCAATGAAAAAGAAATGTATTTCTTTTTCTGCTCTTCCCAGAATATTGTGTATACTTCATAATCAGAAGCATGTCTCACACTTCAGCCAATATCTATTAGCAGAATATTTTGTTTTTCTCTATTTGAAGTGATGCCTGTAGTACTCTAAGTTCTATAATATTTTTCAGTATAAATTGAGAAAATGAATGGCTTATTAACAGAAGAAAAAATGATGAACTTTCTTTTCTTCTTTATGTTATAACAAGTAAAATAACTGAAGTGAGATAGGATCCTCCTCTGCTGAAATTGTATTAAATCTACAAGTCACTAAAGTAATAGTCAAAGATTTGCTGATATACGTCTTGATTAACACTGGCTTGACCCATATTCTGGCCTCTTAAGAGTTCGTATTTTCCTGTATACAGTTTAGATAAACAAAGTCATTATAACCATAAAAAAGAAAACTTTGTCTAGCTTCATAAAACTCCATAAAATGAGCTCCACTTAATAATCAAATATAAATTACTAGCTCAAAACACAATTTGATAGCTTGTGTGGTTTCCTATTAAATTGTTTATGCACAGTTTTTCTTAGACAAGTTTTAATCAGCACACTTTCCATTCACAGTAATTTGTAATATGTCACTCTAATTACCAAGAGGAATATATACTCTGTATCATACTCATGTTAGATAGGTGGGCACATTAAGGTGAGTGTCATACCTAAAAATGAGTGATGAACAGCTCTGTTTTCTTAGTACTGCCACAATTACTCAGTATTTTAGCACTTTGTAAGCCTCATTTCACCACCATCTGTGCATTGTGTGGTTTATACACCTTTTGCTTCTCATTGAAAAGTTTTGAGATTTCTTTCTCATTACCTGTCATAATCAATCACC
Source organism: Loxodonta africana (assembly GCF_030014295.1). Classification (NCBI taxonomy): domain Eukaryota; kingdom Metazoa; phylum Chordata; class Mammalia; order Proboscidea; family Elephantidae; genus Loxodonta; species Loxodonta africana. The sequence continues at coordinate 62,000,565 of NC_087345.1, read as the reverse complement.
AACCAATGGAGAGTAATGTGTATTGATTCTAGTGAAAAGATTTCTTTTAACCTAGCTCCAGTTCAGACATCCATTTTCTTACTGAGGATTTGATATAACTTATTTTATTTGGCCAGTGGAAGACTGGGCCCAGTAGGGTTCATAGAGGCGAGACTAAGTGTAGTGGTGAATGATGGCAAATCAGAGTAGAACTAGCCTGCACTATCTTAGTCTTCTCAGATGACTTGCTGTGTATAGCCATACAATGTACATGAAAATATCCTAGAGGTTAGGTTGTTAAAAATGTAGCTTCAGGATTTTAAAATCTGAAAAGCCGTGTATGTTTCCCACCTTGTTCCCTTTTCTAAATTTATCACCTCTATTTACATTTTAATTTAATAGTATAAATAAGATTTTTTAGCCATTTCTAATTTAAATGCTTTTTAATAGTTTATAAAGTATTTTTTAACACTCTATTTTATTCAGTCCTCACAATATCCACTTGGGTTATGTAGGACAGATACCATTACTCCAATGATATTTATGACACAATCAAGGAACAGAGAGAGCATTTTATAAGTTTTTTTTTTTCAAGCTCGTAGTCCCAAAATGGACTTTATGTGCAGTATAAGCCATTGATCCCAACTTATGTGTTCATGGAAGATAGCAACCTCAGTGTTGATATAATGTATGAATTGTAATATCTAAGGTAAAACACTACCACTCCTCTGTCAGTTTGTTATACTGTGGTAGACTGTGTGTTGCTGTGATGCTTGCTCATTGTAGGCATGATATGCATAAGCCTACAAGGAAGACCAATTTATATAGCTATTAGTCAAATTTATGCATATCTTAGTTATCTAGTGGTGTTATAACAGAAATACCACAAGTAGATAGCTTCAACAAACAGGAATTAATTCTCCCACAGTCTAAGAGGCTAGAAATCCAATTTCAGATCCAGGGGATGGCTTTCTCCCTCTTTTGCCTCTGGGGGAAGATTATTCATAAACCTTCCCCTGGTCTAGGAGTTTCTCAGTGCAGAGACCCTGGGTCCAAAGGACGTGCTCTTCTCTAGCTCTTCTTTCTTGGTGGTATGAGGTCCCCATATCTCTGCTCACTTCTCTCTCCTTTTATCTCCCATAAGATAAAAAGCGATGCAAGCCACACCCCAGGGAATCTCCCCTTACATTGGATCAGGGCTGTGACCTCAGTAAGGGCATCGTACTCCACACTAATCCTCTTTAGAATAAATTTGTCTCCTTAACCACAGATAGATATTAGTATTTACATCACATAGGAAAACTACGTCATATCACAAAATGGAAAACAAGCACACAAAACTGAGAATCATGACCTAGCCAAGTTGATACACATTTTTGGGGGCTGCAATTCAAACTATAACAACACAACAAGGACTAACGCAGTCAGAAAATGATCAAACATAAAATCAGAAATATTTGATAATTACTGGTAATTGGAATGCAAAAGTTGGAAATAAAGAAGAATCACTAGTTGGAAAATATGGTCTTGGTGATAGAAACAATGCCAGAGACAGCATGATAGAATTTTGTAAGACCAGTGACCTATTCATTGGAAATGCCTTTTTTCAACAACATAAACAGTGATTATACATGTGGATCTCATGAGATAGAATAAACAGGAATCAAATCATGGAAAGAGATTATGGAGGGGCTCAGTATCATCAGTCACAATAAGGCCAGTAGTAGAATGTGGAATAGACTATCAACTACTCATACGCAAGTTCAAGTTGAAGCTAAAAACAAAACAAAACAAAGCCACGAGAGCCAAAGTACAACCTTGAGTTTATCCCTCCTGAATTGAGAGACTATTTCAAGAATAGATTTGGTGTGTTGAATACTAATGACAAAAGACCAGCTGTGGAATGACATCAAGGACATCATACATGAAGAGCACAAAAGGTCATTAAAAAGACGGGAAAGAAAGAAAAGACCAAAATGGAAGTGAGAAGAGACTCTGAAACTTCCTCTTGAACATAGAGTAGCTAAAGCGAAAGGTGGAAATGATCACTTAAAAAAGCTGAACAGAAGATTTCAAAGGGCAGCTCGAGAAGACAAAGTAAAGTATCATAATAAAATGTAAAAGACCTGGAATTAGAAAACCCAAAGGGAAAGATATGCTTCATATTTTTCAAGCTGAAAGAACTGAAGAAAAAATTCAAGCCTTGAGTTGCAAAAGTGAAGGATGTCATGGGCAAAATATTGAATAATGCAAGAAGCATTAAAAGAAGATGGAAGGAATACACAGTTTCTGTACCAAAAAGGGAAACCCTGGTGGCATTGTGGTCAAGTGCTGCAGCTGCTAACGAAAGGGTCAGCAGTTCAAATCTACCAGGCAGTCCTTGGAAACCCTATGGGGCAGTTCTACTCTGTCCTACAGGGTCACTATGAGTCGGAATCGGCTCGAAAACAATGGGTTGGTTTTCGGTTTTGTACCTAAAATAATTGGTCGACATTCAACCATTTCAGAAGATAGCATACGATCGAGAACTAATGGTATTGAAGGTAGAAGTTTGAGCTGCACTGAAGGCATTGGTGAAAAACAAGGCTCCAGAAATCGATGGAATATCATTTGAGATGTTTCAACAAATGGATGAAATGTTGCAATTGCTCACTCATCTATGTCAAGATATTTGGAATACAGCTACATGGCCATCCGACTGGAAGAGATTCGTATTTGCGACCATTCCAAAAACAGGTGATCCAGTTGAATGCAGAAATTATCAAACAATGTCACTAATATCATCATGCACAAGTAAAATTTTGCTGAAGATAATTTAAAAACAGTTGCAGCAGTACACTGACAGGGAACTTGCAGAAATTCAAGCCAGATTCAGAAGAGAACGTGGAATGAAGGATATCATTGCTGATTTCAGAGAGTACCAAAAAAAAAAAAAAAAGTTTACCTGTATTTTATTGATCCTGCAAAGGCATTCAACTCTATGGATCATAACAAATAATGGAAAACATTGTGAAGAATGAGAATTCCAGAGCACTTAATAGTGCTCATGTGGAAACTGTACATAGACCAAGACGTAGTTGTTCCAACAGAACAAGGGGATACAGTGTGGTTTAAAATCCAGAAAGGTGTGTGTCAGGTTGTATCCTTTTATCATACTATTCAATTTGTGTACTGAACAAATACACCTACTCTTCACTTATCAATTATCTCATTAACCAGCATTTCCCATTTACAACGACATGAAAAAAATCTACTGACTATTGTGCCCATTAACGAGGAGCCTGGGCTAGAGGTGGAGAAAGAGGAGGGTGAGGTTTCTGAGGGGGAACAAGTCTGTGCAGGCCGCTGATGGTTCATATTAAAGGGGTTAAGTGAAGGAGCCAGGAGGAGCCAGCACCAACCTGTGGTCAGAGAGGGGCGGGGAGACCCGGGCTCCAGGAGTCAGGAGGGGCCTCAGAAATCTCTTCATTCAAATAGGCCTCTCTGACACCTGCATATCCTCCACCAGGCCCAGGTAGCCAGCCTTACCTCTCCGTAGGCTCGGGAGTGGTCCGTCGAGGCCCGTCTCTAGAGCCAGCTTAGCAGGAAGGTGTAGAGGCTCTGCCCGGGAGGCCACACTGAGGTCTGGAGTGCAGCCAGGTAATGGTGGGGCTGTAATATTCCAGAGGCAGCAGCAACCCCACGACCACGACTACTACCACTCCTAACCCCCGCAGGCTCTGTGATGGTGGAGAAGACTGTGTGGGGAAGGAGGGCCTGCCCTGCCATGCATTCTGAGATGTGCGGCGGCATCCAACCAGTGGTGAGCAACCTGGAGGACACTGGCTCCAAAGATGGTGCGAGGCCCTGACTCTGGCATAATGTCCATTTTTGGATGATGACCTGATTTTTGGAACCTAAGCATGTTAATAACAGAGGAGTTAGTCCAAAAAGCTGGACTACATACATGAAGCGGCATCAGGTTTGGAGGAAGTGGCATTAACCTGCTGTATACAGAAGACACAACCTTGCTTGCTGAAAGTGAAGAGGAATTGAAGCACTTACTAGTGACGGTCAAAGACCATAGCCTTCAGTATGGATTACACCTTAACATAAAGAAAACTAAAATCCTCACAACTGGACCAAAAAGCAACATCATGATAAACGGAGAAAAGCTGGAAGTTGTCAAGGATTTCATTTTACTTGGATCCACAATCAACACTCGCGGAAGCAGCAGTCAAGGAATCAAATGACACATTGCATTGGGCAAATCTGCTGCAAAAGACCTCTTTAAAGTGTTAAAAACCATAGATGTCACTTTGAGGACTAAAGTGCACCTGACCCAAGCCTTGGTATTTTCAATGACCTCATATGCATTCGAAAGCTGGACAATGAATAAAGAAGACTGAATAAGAATTGATACATTTGAATTATGGTGTTGGTAAATAGTATTGAATATACCATGGACTGCCAGAAGAATGAACAAATCTGTTCTGGAAGAAGTACAGCTGGAATGCTCCTTAGAAGGTAGGATGGTGAGACTTTGCCTCACGTACTTTGTACATGTTAGCAGGAGGCAGCAGCTCCCAGAGAAGGACATCATGCTTGAAAATGCAAAGAGTCAGTTAAAAAGAGGATGGCTATAAATGAGATGGAATGACAAAGTGGCTGCAACAACGAGTTCAAATATAACAATGATTGTGGGGATGGCCAGGACCAGGCAGTGTTTCGTTCTGTTGTACATAGGTTGACTATGAGTTGGAACTGACTCCATGGCACCTAACAACAACAAGGTAAAACAAAGATATGGAAGTTCATGAGTTAGTCATAAGAACTTTCATGTTGGTGATAAATGGTAAGCAAGCCCAGTGAACTACCATGCCTAGCAATTTTTTCCTGAACAGAGGCTTGAAGGTTGAGGAAATTCTTTGATAATAGTCTATTTTTACACTCATTTTTTTCTCTTAGAATACCATTGCCTGGGGGTTAATTCTCCAGACTACTGTCTGATGAAATTATCAAATCTCAGAACATATCAAGGTGTGTCAACCTTGCTACCTTCCAACCCCAACACTACTTCATATTCTTTCTTAAGCACATGCTGTCTTGCTCTCTCTCTGTGTTTCTATTTCTTTCTCTCTCTCTTTCTCTAAATCTCTTCAAAGTTGTAGAAAACTAGCTTATACTATTTTTGTCCCATAGTCCCCAATTCCTCCTCAATTATTATATTCCAAATGTGATAACTTTAACTATCAAGTGCTCTATGAGTGGTTGAGATCAAATTGAAATAATCAAAAGGGAAAAATATTTCCAGACCGTTTCAAATGCCTATTATCTACCCAGAATTCTAAAGCTTATAATGTGGTCTCAATTCCCCTTCACACATTTATATTGTGTAATTTTATATATATGAACTTTATCTACTCAATTCCATTTTCTTACAGATAGAAGCAGGATAATATGAGCATTTCCTATTCTAGACACACTGCTGCAATGACTCATGAGATAATATTATTATGTACTTTAAGAAGAAAGCAGTGTGATCATCACTTGACTTAGTAGCCCCTAGTCTGCTCGGAGAATTTTAATACTTACTGTTCTGTGCTTTTATGAGTAGAGTTTTTCATTAGACATTGCCTTATTAGTAATAATTCTTTTGAAGTCTGGAGTTAAATAAGATAAATTATTTTAAAGATTATAACTATTCTTTCTTTCTACCAGACATCAGGCATCAGGCAGGTATTAGACATCAGGCAGGTCTTAGACTTATTCCAGATTTACTTAAGAAAATGTATGATATTTTTCCATCTGTGGTAGTGATGTTATGAATTTTACCAAGTAGCCAGCAGGTGGTCTTTATCTCACTTTCACCTCTCACCATGACTTTTTGGCTTTCCAATACTGAGATGCCTCTGTCTTCTCAATTTTCTAATGAATCAGTTTAGAAGTAATTAAAGATCGGCTTTTTTTCTTCCTTCTTTCTTATACTCTTACTTTGTATACCAAATGATGGGGATTGTAATTGCCTTTTGGAACTCTCATTCTTCTTTTTTTTTCTTTCCTTCTCTGTTCTTGAAAGAGTGGTTTATACTCAGTGTCTCTACTTCTTAATTTTCTATTCACTTCTCAACCTACTATCATTTGTTCAGTTTTTACTTATTTCATTCACTTCTCAACCTACTTTCATTTGTTCGGTTTTTATTATTTCATTGGCTCTGTATTTATTTAGTTTACAAGTGTACTCTTAATATTAAATTAATATTAATATTAAAGCTAATAGACTTCTTTTGGTTTCAAGTGCCTTTCTTTTTCTCTCATAATACACTAAAACTAGTATCTGTTGTTTCATTATTGAAATCCCACTACTTTGGCATCAAGGATGCAACTTGCTGATACTTCAGCTTTCATAGTCAGCTTTGTATTTGCTATTTCCTCCTTTATGTCCTGAATATTTGAAGCTCGTTATATATCAAACCAATCTCTCTCTAATCCCTAAACACCTCTTTCTCCTAATCCTCTCTTCCTATTAATAGTACCACTATTAATCCAGTTGTCCAGACCAAAAACCTAGAGACCAATCATGCATTCTCCTTTTTTACCCTTTAACTGGCATGTTTAAAAACCTGCATCAACAAAGTACTTTTAAGAAGGAGTGTTTTGTCACAAAGTGCCCTGATGATACAATGGTAAAGTGCTTAGCTGCTAACTGAAAGTTTGGCGGTTTGAACCCACTAGCTGCTCCTCAGGAGAAAAGATCTGTCGATCTGCTCCTATAAAGGTTACAGCCTAGAAAACTCTAAGGGGCAGTTCTACTCTGTCCTATAGAGTCACTATGAGTCAGAATTGACTTGAAGGCAATGAGTTTTTTGTTTGTATTTTGTCACTGATAACATTTAGAATTGCTAGCAAGTGATGAAGATTGACAGATTAAGTTTTAGTCAGTTTTATTACTGCTTTTGAGTTCTTTAGAGACAATGGACTTCACTCATTGCCGGTGCTCAAAGTGGATCACTCCTGCTGTCCCACTTACAGGACCCCGCTACAGCTGGGTCCACACAGAGTAAGAGATACATTTTCTTAATTCTCAAATTGTTGCTTAACCAAGTTGTACATTCAAAAGGCTATCTCAGTGCAGAGGGTAGACACTTTTTTTTGATTACACAAAGTTACCTTATGAATTAGAAGTGGCTATGAGAATTTTGGACCAGAGTAACAGAATTAAAATGGACCTGAACATAAAAGAGCGTGATACATTCAAGGAACTGATGTTAGAATAAATGATGAGTGAGTAGAGAGTGAAAATAGAGAAGGAGGTCATATCAGAATATCAAAAGCTTGGAGTACTACTCAGTGCTAATCTAAGGAATTTAAAATTAATTCTAAATTATTTGGGAAAATAATTGAACACTTTTAAACAAGGAGTGAAGGAATCACTGGTTAAGATTTTCCTTGTGGAAATTTCTCCCTGGCTACAGTGTGGGGGATAGGAGGGAAGAGAATAAAAATGGAGGAAGAAAATCTTTAGGATTTTATTGAAGAACAAAGAAAAAAATTGATACAGCCCTGAACCAAGGCATTGTTATTGATAAGAACATACCTGGCCTGGCTGTAAGATCAATACAACAGCAACTATGGGAATTGCCTGAACTTTGAATGCCTCTGGTGAGATCTTTGAACCCCATGATTCTGCATCTGTCTAAAGTGATGGCTTTTATTTTTCCTGCATCTCACATTGCACTGGATTATGGGAGAGAATAAGTATGTTTTGTGACTTCGATGCCATTTCCAAGGCATTTGATTACATATATATATACATATATATATATATATCGTGTCTCTGAAGCACATGTTGTCAGATTCTGTCATGCAGAAATCTTCCTTGTTGCAACTCTCTACCATCCTAGTAGTCACCCCCATTCACATACTTAAGATTTTTGCACCTGTATCACCCTCTTTAGCCATTACTCCTGTTACCATTATTCTGATTCCATGATGTATCCTGATAGCATTGACTTATTTGCTTCAAATAATTTTGTCTTTCACTCTATCCCTTCAGCCAGCTTGGTCATTAGCAATAATAATTTCAAGCATCACGTTCTCTGTGACTGCTTGTTATAATTACAATTCACTCCTTCTTTTACCCCTAGCTCAACAGTTCCTCAAATGTACTGGTAACTTCTAGCCATTAATGCTCCACATTTTCACATCTATCATCCTCTTTATGTCCTTACTTTCCTTTTTACCCAATTTGATTTCATGTCACATAATTATAATCACTCCTTTACACACATCTCAGTTCTCTTGTTCTCCTATGCTGTCATTCTTTCCTGGCATAAACTCAGGTATAGTTAAATGTATGATTTGCTTATTCCATGCCTTCTCCCAGTTAGCTGCATAGGGCTAGAGAAAAACAACTAACCCTGCAGACTGCCCTCAATTTAAACATATTTGCACAAACCTCAAGTGAGTGCTCTTTGTCAGTCCTACATTATTTCCCAAGACAATTCAGTCTCTTACTAAAATGATTATTTCATACCTACGTAATCGACTCGACGGCACTGGGGTTGTCTGGGTACTCTTTATTTTACTTGCTTCTAATTTCCCTGGTAAAAATAAGTGATATTTAAAAAAAAAAAAAAAAAGTATCCTCAACAACAGATGTACCACCCTACATGTTTCTGTATTTGTATATTCTGCCATTTATTTGTTGTAATGAAAGAGTTGCCCCTATTCCTTTCTAAGGCCAAGATTGACACAGGTGCACCAGAGCCCATAACCTATATAATTTCAGCAAGAAATAAATTTGTAATAAATTAATCCCTTGAGAATTGAGGGTTATTTGTTTCTGTAACATAACCTGAAATATCCTAATTCATGGAATTATATTAATAAAATAACCACTATATTAGTTTTCTATTGCTGCATAAGATATTGCCGCAAATCTAGCAGTAATGCATACATTCATTATTTCACAGTTTCTGTGGGTCAGGAGTCCAGGCACAGCTTAGCTGGATCCTCTACTCAATGTCTCCCAAGTTATTCCAAGTTTAAACAATTGAGGTTTTATTCAGGAAGCATTTGGAGGTTTGCTGGGGAAAAAAATCTCCTTTCAAGCTCCTTCAGGTTGTTAGCAGGATTTTTTTACTTGTGGTTGCATGACTGAGGACATCTGGTGTTTTGAATTTTTGTTGGCTATTTTTTTTTTTTTTTATCAGCTGGAGGTTCCCTCAGGTCCTAGAGGCTGCTCATTGGGCTTCTCTAACGTGATCCCTTAATTCATCAAATCTGCAAGGAGAACCTTCTGTTCTTTTTCGTGAACTTTCACCTGATTATGCCCTTTTTTAAGAGGTTTTTACCTGATTCAGGGCATGCGGAATACTGTTTTTAATTAACTTAAAATGATTTAGGACCTTAATTATACCTGCAAAATCCCCTTGCCTTTGTAATATTCTATTGACTGGTACTAAGCCGGAGCCTCGTGGCATAGTGGTTATGAGCACGGTTGCTAACCAAGAGGTTGGCAGTTCAAATCTACCAGCTGTTCTTTAGAAACCCTATGGTACAGTTCTACCCTGTCCTATAGGGTCACTATGAGTTGAAACAGACTCAACGGCACCTAAGTAGTAGTAAGTGACATATCCCACCCACACTCAAGGTGAGGCATTACACAGGGCATAAACACTAGGTGACAGAGATCAAGGACCCTATCTTAGAATTTTGTTTATTGCAATCATTCAAACAAATGCAAAATTATAAACAATAAATGCAGTGAAGTAGAGGAACACAGTTAAGGCTTACCCAGTCGATTATAAGAGTGTAATTTTCTCTCTTGAGTGAAACCAGAGACATTTTCACTAAGGAACTGAAACATTCCAAGACATGATGAGTTTATAGATTTTATCCACATGAAAGAATGGGTTCAAGTTACTTTTAGATGACTACGCAACGAAGGCACTGGTGGGTTTTTATGCAAAAATTTCACGCTATGAGAGGCAGCATGTTGTACATAATGGGATGAAAATGGATCAGGACATACTTTGATCTTAAATTGTAACAGGAACATGATTTCTAGTATGGCTAGAAAGATATGTATGTGCCAAGAGCTGAGTATTTTAAAGGCAATGGAAAGGCAAGGCACTGGAGGCTTTTAATCAGATTTAAATTTTGAAAATTTTCTCTGACTTCATAACAGAGAACGTATTGGAGAGGGATTAGAGTAGATATGTGTAGACCTCTTAGTTGGCTGTTAAAATAGTGACAATGAGATATTTGGTACCTGGGATTAAATTATATTCGGTGGAGGTAAACCATAGAGAACTTCAAAAAAGTTAAAGATTTTGATTGGTAAACTCAATGGGAATAATTTTTAAGTATGTCACAGAATAAACATGTATGAAAGACAACGTTCCGTTTTCTGGCTTAAAACCTGAATGAATGGTGATTCCTTTTATTGAGTTGGAAATAGTAGAGAAAGACAAGATTTGGGTGATATCATGTAGTCTTTTTTTTAACACATTGCTTCTGAGTCTCTTATGATACCTTTCAAGCAGTCAGCTTAGAAATCTTTTATTTACAGGCAATTGAAGATTAGAGGAGATGTCTAGACAAGAATTTAAGTTTGGGGGTAAAATTATGAACATAGGAGAGATTGATTAAGCTTAGTGAAAACAGGAGATGGCCAAGGACAGAACCTTAAGAAATTTTAATATTTAAGGGTGGAGAAAGAGAGTGTATACCTACAAATGAATAACAAATGAGAAGCCACAGATGTAGGAGGAAAATTAGTAGAACGTTGAGTCGTAACACAGAGACAGTTTCTAGAAGGAAGAGGTGGTAAACAATGTTGAATGCTGCTTAGAGATGAGGAAAATGACCGGTGATGAAGGTCTATAAACTTTACTGACCCAGAATTCTCAGACATTTAGCCAGAACTATTTTGATAGAATGATGAGGCAGAAGAGAGACTAGCATGTGTGATAAGGAAATAAGTTAGACAGAAGTTGCCTATGATATTAAACAGAGAAATAGGGCAAAAACTGAAGGGGCTTGATGTTCAGGGGAAACTTTTTCTTTATTTTTATTTTTTCATGAGAAAGCTTTGGAAAATGGTAACCTGGGGTCCTGGTGGCTTGATACCCACGGAGTTTTGCAGGATAATATTTTGGGTTAGAGCAAGTGAAAAAGTTCAGGATCATCAAAGTTCAAGCAAGTAACATGGAGTAGGAAGAGAGCCAAGCTAGCCAAGTTAGCCAGAAAGGTTAAAGGTCTTCAAATAAAGTAAATAAGCTACACACTGCAGCATGGAGGGTGCCTCCATGTGATCTGTTACCACAATGATTGCTTGCCTAGGCTTTTCATTAGTAACTTCAGAGAATTTTCCAGTGCCTCTGTTCTTTTAAGGAGACATAATTAACAACTATCAAAGGTTCACTATGTACCCAAAAAAAACCTGTTACCATCAAGCCGATTCTGTCTCATAGTGACCCCTATAGGACAGAGTAGAACTGCCCCATAGGGTTTCCAAGCCTGTAATCTTTAAGGAAGTAGACTGCTGCAGCTTTCTCCCACAGAAAGGCTGGTGGGTTTGGACCACCAACCTTTCAGTTAGTGTCCAAAAGCCTAACTACTGCACCCACACGGCTCCTTCTTTATGTACCAGGAAGAACATATTAAGGGCTTTTTATTATTATTACTCTTTTTTTTACTAGACAACAGAAGCCCAGAATTGGATTAATTATTAGCTAATGGAAAACTACTAGCATCAGTGTACACATGACCTCCTTTATTTTGTAGCATGATAATTCATTTTATAGCCCCTGTGATTCTGTAGTTTTTGTATTCTACCTCTGACAGGGCAGGCACATTTAATTCTGAGGTAAATGGTTAGTCAGCTCATTATTCCAAATTGGTAAAACTATATTTTTAAAAATAGCATTTCCCAGTGACAAAGCTGTTATTTTTTATTTCCATCTCTCTGATTTCCACATCTATCTCTTAATCAGTTCTTAGCTCATGAAAGGAAGAGGGATTTTATATAGGGATCTCTCAAACCCCTCGTGTAACATATTGTTTTTGATTATACCTTGGGATATCAGTTCTTGTTTTTTAATTAGGTTGGCTATATTATTATTATATGGCCACCCTAATTAAAATTATCAATAACATAATTATCAATAATTAACCATCCTTTACAGGAACTATAGAATGTTGCTTCAGTTAGCTCTGATGTGTAAAACTTCTCCAAAATGTAGTGGCTTAAAAAAGCTATAATTTATTAGCTCGTCTTCTGCGGAATGGCTGGGCCATTCTTTAGCAGTTGTTCTGGCCTGGTGAAATTAGACTGGATGACGTAAGGTGGCCTTACTTATATGTCTAGCTGATGGGGTGGGCCTCTGGGTTTGCTCACCTCTATTCAGTGTGATCTCATGTTCTCCATTACGCCATCCCAGTCATTTTCACAGAGCAGACCCAGGTTTCCAAAAAGGAGCATGAATAGACACTCCCCAGCGCTCAAGCATATTCCAAAGCTGCTTCTGTTAGGTCTTCCAGGTATTCTTGGCCAAAACAAGTTATATAGCAAAACCCAGAGTTCATGTGGGAGGAGCTACTTAAGGGAGTGAAGACGGGGAGATGTGACTAAATCATGGACTGTTACAAGCAACAACCGTCACTAGTTACCACTGAGTAGATTCTGACTCATGGTGAGTGACCCTATGTGTGTCAGAGTAGAATTGTGCTCCATAGGGTTTTCAATGGTTGATTTTTTTTTAATTATTTTATTCTGCTTTAAGTGAAAGTTTACAAATCAAGTCAGTCTGTCACGTATAAGCTTATATACACCTTACTCAATACTCCCACTTACTCTCCCCCCTGATGAGTCAGCCCACTCCCTCCTTCCACTCTCTCCTTTCATGATGATTTTGCCAGTTTCTAACCCTCTCTACCCTCCTATCTCCCCTCCAGAAAGGAGATGCCAACACAGTCTCAAGTGTGCACCTGTTACAAGTAGCTCACTCTTCATCAGCATCTCTCTCCAGCCCATTGTCCAGTCCCTTCCATGTCTGATGAGTTGTCTTTGGGAATGGTTCCTGTCCTGGGCCAACAGAAGGTTTGGGGACCATGACCGCTGGGATAACTCTAGTCTCAGTCAGACCATTAAGTCTGGTCTTTTTATGCGAATTTGGGGTCTGCATCTCACTGTTCTCCTGCTCCCTCAGGGATTCTCTGTTGTGCTCCCTGTCAGGGCAGTCATCGGTTGTGGCCGGGCACCATCTAGTTCTTCTGGTCTCAGGATGATGTAAATCTCTGGTTCACGTGGCCCTTTCTGTCTCTTGGGCTCATAGTTATTGTGTGACCTTGGTGTTGTCATTCTCCTTTGATCCAGGTGGGTTGAGACCAATTGATGCATCTTAGATGGCCGCTTGTTAGCATTTAAGACCCCAGACGCCACATTTCAAAGTGGGATGCAGAATGTTTTCATAATAGAATTATTTTGCCAATTGACTTAGAAGTCCCCTTAAGCCATAGTCCTCAAACCCCTGCCCTTGCTCCGCTGACCTTTGAAGCATTCAGTTTATCCCGGAAACTTCTTTGCTTTTGGTCCAGTCCATTTGAGCTGACCTTCCGTATATTGAGTATTGTCCTTCCCTTCACCTAAAGTAGTTCTTATCTACTAACTAATGAGTAAATAAACCTCTCCCACCCACCCACCCTCCCCACCTCATAACCACAAAAGTATGTATTCTTCTCAGTTTATACTATTTCTCAAGATCTTATAATAGTGGTCTTATACTTGTCCTTTTGCATCTGACTAATTTCACTCAGCATAATGTCTTCCAGGTTCCTCCATGTTACGAAATGTTTCACATATTCCTCACTGTTCTTTATTGATGCGTAGTATTCCATTGTGTGAATATACCACAATTTATTTAACCACTCATCTGTTGATGGACACCTTGGTTGCTTCCAGCTTTTTGCTATTGTAAACAGTACTGCAATAAACATGGGTGTGCATGTATCTGTTCGTGTAAAGGCTCCAAGGAGTGGGATTTCTGTGTTGTATGGTAGTTCTATTTCTAACTTTTTAAGAAAACGCCAGATAGATTTCCAAAGTGGTTGTACCATTTTACATTCCCACCAGCAGTGTATAAGAGTTCTAATCTCTCCGCAGCCTCTCCAACATTTATTATTTTGTGTTTTTTGGATTAAGGCCACCCTTTTGTTGGAGTGAGATGGAATCTCATCGTAGTTTTAATTTGCATTTCTCTAATGGCTAATGATCGAGAGCATTTTCTCATCTATCTGTTAGCTGCCTGAATATCTTCTTTAGTGAAGTGCGTGTTCATATCTTTTGCCTACTTTTTGATTTGGTTGTTTGTCTTTTTGTGGTTGAGTTTTAACAGAATCATATAGATTTTAGAGATCAGGCGCTGGTTGGAGATGTCATAGCTGAAAATTCTTTCCCAATCTGTAGGTGGTCTTTTTACTCTTTTGGTGAAGTCTTTAGATGAGCATAGGTGTTTGATTTTTAGGAGCTCCCAGTTATTTGGTTTCTCTTCGTCATTTTTAGTAATGTTTTGTATTCTGTTTATGCCTTGTATTAAGGCTCCTAACGTCCCTATTTTTTCTTCCATGATCTTTATCATTTTAGCCTTTATGTTTAGGTCTTTGATCCACTTGGAGTTAGTTTTTGTGCATGGTGTGAGGTATGGCTCCTGTTTCATTTTTTTGCAAATGGATATCCAGTTATGCCAGCACCATTTGTTAAAAAGACTATCTTTTCCCCAATTAACTGACACTGGGCATTTGTCAAGTATCAGCTGCTCATATGTGGATGGATTTATATCTGGTTCTCAATTCTGTTCCATTGGTCTATGTGCCTGTTGTTGTACCAGTACCAGGCTGTTTTGATTACTGTGGCTCTATAATAGGTTCTAAAATCAGGTAGAGTGAGGCCTCCCACTTTCTTCTTCTTTTTCAGTAATGCTTTACTTATCCGTGGCTTCTTTCCCTTCCATATGAAGTTGGTGATTTGTTTCTCCATCACATTAAAAAATGTCATTGGAATTTGGATCGGAGGTGCATTGTATGTGTAGATGGCTTTTGGTAGAATAGATATTTTTACTATGTTAAGTCTTCCTATCCATGAGCAAGGTATGTTTTTCCACTTATGTAGATCCTTTTTAGTTTCTTGCACTAGTACTTTGTAGTTTTCTTTGTATAGGTCTTTTACATCTTTGGTAAGTTTTATTCCTAAGTACTTTATCTTCTTGGGGGCTACTGTGAACGGTATTGATTTGGTGATTTTCTCTTCGATGTTCTTTTTGTTGATGTAGAGGAATCCAAGTGATTTTTGTATGTTTATCTTGTAATCTGAGACTCTGCCAAACTCTTCTATTAGTTTCGGTAGTTTTCTGGAGGATTCCTTAGGGTTTTCTGTGTATAAGATCATGTCATCTGCAAGTAGAGATAATTTTACTTCTTCCTTGCCAATCCGGATGCCCTTTATTTCTTTGTCTAGCCTAATTGCTCTGGCTAGGACCTCTAGCACAATGTTGAATAAGAGCGGTGATAAAGGGCATCCTTGACTGGTTCCTGTTCTCAAGGGAAATGCTTTCAGGCTCTCTCCATTTAGAGTGATGTTGGCTGTTGGCTTTGTATAGATGCCCTTTATTATGTTGAGAAATTTTCCTTCAATTCCTATTTTGCTGAGAGTTTTTATCATAAATGGGTGTTGGACTTTGTCAAATGCCTTTTCTGCATCAATTGATAAGATCATGTGATTTTTGTCTTTTGTTTTATTTACATGGTGGATCACATTAATGTTTTTTCTAATATTAAACCAGCCTTACATACCTGGTATAAATCCCACTTGGTCGTGGTGGATTATTTTTTTGATATATTGTTGAATTCTATTGGCTAGAATTTTGTTGAGGGTTTTTGCATCTATGTTCATGAGGGATAAAGGTCTGTAATTTTCTTTTTTTGTGGTGTCTTTACCTGGTTTTGGTATCAGGGATATGGTGGCTTCATAGAATGAGTTAGGTAATATTCCGTCATTTTCTATGCTTTGAAATACCTTTAGTATTAGTGGTGTTAACTCTTCTCTGAAAGTTTGGTAGAACTCTGCAGTAAAGCCTTTCGGGCCAGGGCTTTTTATTGTTGGGAGTTTTTTGATTATCGTTTCAATCTCTTTTTTTGTTATTTAGTTGTTCTACTTCTGATTGTGTTAGTTTAGGTAGGTAGTGTTTTTCTAGGAATTCATCCATTTCTTCGAGGTTTACAAATTTGTTAGAGTACAATTTTTTGTAATAATCTGATATGATTCTTTTAATTTCAGTTGGGTCTGTTGTGATATGACCCATCTTGTTTCTTATTCGGGTTATTTGTTTCATTTCCTGTATTTCTTTAGTCCGTCTGGCCAATGGTTTATCAATTTTGTTAGAACAGCTTTTGGCTTTGTTAATTCTTCCAATTGTTTTTCTGTTCTCTAATTCATTTAGTTCAGCTCTGATTTTTATTATTTGTTTTCTTCTGGTGCCTGATGGATTCTTTTGTTGCTCGCTTTCTATTTGTTCAAGTTGTAGGGATAGTTCTCTGATTTGGCTCTTTCTTCTTTATGTATGTCTGCATTTATCAATATAAATTGGCCTCTGAGCACTGCTTTTGCTGTGTCACAGAGGTTTTGATAGGAATTGTTTTCATTCTCGTTGTATTCTATGAATCTCAGTATTCCCTCCTTAATGTCTTCTATAACCCAGTCTTTTTTCAGCACGGTATTGTTCAATTTCCAAGTATTTGATTTCTTTTCCCTAATTTTTCTGTTATTGCTTTAAACTTTTATGGCCTTGTGGTTTGAGAAGAGGCTTTTGGATTCTGCAAAGGTTTGTTTTATGACCTAATACGTGGTCTACTCTAGACAATGTTCCATGTGCACTAAAAAAAAAATATACTTTGCAGCAGTTGCGTGGAGTGTTCTGTATAAGTCTATGAGGTCAAGTTGGTTGATTGTAGCAATTAGGTCTTCTGTGTCTCTATTGAGCTTCTTACTGGAAGTCCTGTCCTTCTCTGAAAGTGGTGTGTTGATGTCTCCTACTGTAATTGTGGAGCTGTCTATCTTACTTTTCAGTTCTGTTAAAGTTTGTTTTATGTATCTTGCAGCCCTGTCACTGGGTGCGTAAATATTTAATATGGTTATATCTTCCTGGTCTATTGTCCCTTTAATCATTATGTAGTGTCCTTCTTTATCCTTTGTGGTGGATTTAACTTTAAAGTCTATTTTGTCAGAAATTAATATTGCTACTCCAGCTCTTTTTTGCTTGTTGTTTGCTTGATATATTTTTTTCCATCCTTTGCGTTTTAGTTTGTTTGTGTCTCTAAGTCTAAGGTGTGTCTCTTGTAGGCAGCATATAGACGGATCGTGTTTCTTTATCCATTCTGAGACTCTCTGTCTCTTTATTGGTGCATTTAGTCCATTTGCATTCAGCGTGATTATAGATAAGTAGGAAGTATGTGTTTAGTGCTGTCATTTTGATGCCTTTTTGTGTGTGTTGTTGACAATTTCATCTTTCCACTTACTTTTTTGTGTTGAGACGTTTTTCTTTGTAAATTGTGTGTTTCTCATGTTCATAGTAGTTGACTTTATGTTTGCTGAGTCATTATGTTTTTCTTGGTTTTTATTTTGAGTTATGGAGTAGTTATACCTCTTTGTGGTTACCTTAATATTTACCCCTATTTTTCTAAGTAAAAACCTAACTTGTAGTGTCCCATATCACCTTGTTTCCCTCTCCATATGGCAGTTCTATGCCTCCTGTATTTTGTCCCTCTTGTTAATTATTGTGATCTTTTACATATTAACTTCAATGATTCCCTGTTTTGAGCGTTTTTTTCTTTTTGAAATTAATATTAATTTGTTTTTCTGATTTCCCTATTTGAATTGATATCAGGATGTTCTGTTCTGTGACGTTGTGTTGGGCTGGTATCTGATATTATTGGTTTTCTGACCAGACTATTTCCTTTAGTAGTTCTTGTAGCTTTGGTTTGGTTTTTGCAGATTCTCTAAGCTTGTGTTTATCTGTAAATGTTTTAATTTCACCTTCATATTTGAGACAGAGTTTTGCTGGATATATGATCCTTGGTTGGCAGTTTTTCTCCTTCAGTGCTCTGTATATGTCATCCCATTGCCTTCTTGCCTGCATGGTTTCTGCTGAGTAGTCTGAACTTATTCTTTTTGATTCTCCTTTGTAGGAGACCTTTCTTTTATCCCTGGCTGCTTTTAAAATTTTCTCTTTATCTTTGGTTTTGGCAAGTTTGATGATAATATGTCTTGGTGATTTTCTTTTTGGATCAATCTTATATGGGGTTCGATGAGCATCTTGGATACATATCCTTTTCGTCTTTCATGATGTCAGGGAAGTTTTCTGCCAATAGATCTTCAACTATTACTCTCTGTATTTTCTGTTATTCCCTCCCTGTTCTGGAACTTCAGTCACACGCAAGTTATTCTTCTTGATAGAGTCCCACATGATTCTTAGGGTTTGTTCTTTTTTTAAAATTCTTTTATCTGATTTTTTTTCAGCTATATTGGTGTCAATTCCCTTAACCTCCAGATCTCCCACCCTGCATTCCAATTGCTCGAATCTGCTCCTCTGACTTCCTATTGAGTTGTCTAATTCTGTAATTTTACTGTTAATCTTTTGGATTTCTGAATGCTGTCTCTCTATGGATTCTTGCAACTTATTAATTTTTCCACTATGTTCTTGAATAGTCTTTTTTTATTTCTTCAACTGCTTTATCAGTGTGTTCCTTGGCTTTTTCTGTAGATTGCCTTATTTCATTTCTGAGGTCATCCCTGATGTCTTGAAGCATTCTGTAAATTAGTTTTTTATATTCTGCATCTGGCAATTCCGGGATTGTATCTTCATTTGGGAAAGATTTTGATTCTTTTGTTTGGGGAGTTGTAGAAGCAATCATTTTCTGCTTCTTTATGTGGTTTGATATCAACTGCTGTCTCTGAGCCATCACTAAGATATTGTATTGATTTATTCTATATTTGCTCACCGAGTCTTATCTTGTTTTGTTTTCTTTCAATATACGTAGATGGGCTACTAGATTGTGCTGTCTTGATTGTTGTAGCCCTTGAATCACTTATGTCCTATTACCAGCTGGTATGGGCTGTTACCAGATATATAAGCCTAAGAGTCCATTCACTATTCTTGAGTAGAATCTGATTTTGGGTCATCAAGTGTGTGGTGCAGACTGTCACCTATCCACCTAGAGAGGTAGTGGTAATAGTTGTGTGCACCAGATTCTAGTAGCAGTAGGGGTTCACACTCCAGGGGGGGCAGGATGCTGACAGGCTTTCACCAAGTGCCAGTGAGGTCGATGTGTCTCTATTCCTAAAGCACTTTAGTGGGTGGGCTCTGCAGCTGTGCCTTAGGCCCCCAATGCAAGTACTTCTACAGATTGGTTGGTGTCACCCTCCTTAGACCCCTAAGGCAGGAGGCTATTTGGTCTGGGGGGAGCTTCATCCCTCAGTTCCCTGTTGTGTGTCAGTGAGGGTTCTGTTGAATACACAGAGATATCAGACCTGGGAAACTTGTCTTTCCAGTAATCTGCTAAAACAATTACAGTCAGATCCCTATCAGAATTGCCTTTGCATTATAATAGCCACCTTGTTCCCTGTAGGGATGAAAGCCCAAGACTGTGGATCACATATGTTTGGCTGGAGCTGGTTCTGCATTTTTAGTCCAATTAGGGAAGGATTTTTGGTCCCTGGGTTTTTCGTAGCTGCTTCTCTCAGGCCAGGAGGATGGGTTAGGAAAAGACCAAAAAAGAAAGACAAACCGCAGAGTACTTCACTCTCTGGCTCAGGAAATTCCAATGTTAATGAAGCCTCCTCGGAAGGAGAGGGGAGGGTTCAGATAAATAGGAGAGAGTAGCACCCCGGAATATAGACAAAGTTACTTTTCTTGCTTGGGATGACTGTTTTATCTGAGATTTCTGAGTGGCGTGTTGACTGTGTGTGCTGGCTGGGTAGAGATTGCCCCCGAGGGTCAGGCCCGCGTCCCGTGCTTGTGCTGTCTCAGAAGCCGTGTTCATTTCCTCTGCTCCCAGTCCAATGTCTAGGGCCAAGGTTCCCCGGCTGGGACGCCACACTCCAGGCTCCAAAACCAGTTGCTGCCTCCCAGTGACTTCTCCTGTCAGCTGCATCGCTGCACTGCCTGTGTGCACTGGCTGGGCTTCCCCTGAGGTCACTTCTGGGGGGTAGGTCTGCGTCCGGTGTTTGCGCCATCTCAGGATGCCATGCTCAGCTCCCCTGCGCCCAGTCCAAAGCCCGGTGCCAAGGTTTTCTGACTGGGACACTGGCTCCAGGCTCCGAAAACAGTCGCTGCTTCCCCATGGTTGTTCGTTCTCAGTCTCTGTTCACTCAGGTCAACTCTTTAGATGTGTGTTTGATGGTCAGGGTTCTTAGATTGTCATGGATGTGATCGATGCACTTGTTTTTCCCAGTCTTTGTTGCAAGAGGGATCCGAGGTAGCTTCTACCTAGTCAGCCATCTTGGCCCTGCCCCCCAATGGTTGATTTTTTGGAAATACACAGCCAGGGTTTTCTATCAAGGACCTCTGGGTGGACTGAACCTCCAACCTTCTAACCTTGTGGTTAGCAACAGAACATGTTAACTGTTAGCACCATCTAAGGGCTCCCACAATCATCACACACAAAAAAACAAAAACAACAACAACAACAGCAAAAAAACACCAACCCCATTGCTGTAGAGTCAGTTCCAACTCATAGTGATCCTATAGGGCAGAGCAGAACTGCCCCATAGAGTTTCCAAGGAGCAGCTGGTGGATTCAAACTGCCGACCTTTTGGTTAGCAGCCAAGCTCTTAATCATTGTGCCAACAGGGCTCCTCAATCATCACAGCTATCCTCAAATGATATTTTGGAAAGTTACCTAGCATATTATAAGATTCAATCCCCAACCTAAATATTAGCTTCTACAGTTGAATAAAAGCAAGCATTCTTTCAGTTGATTAGAAATAAAACCAAAATTTTTATGTTTGTAGTATGGTTATAACTCTTAGTCAACAGATACGCTCAAAAAATTTCACATTTTTGTTTCAATAAATCAGACTAATTTTGTTTCAGAACCTTCAAGCTAACAGGGTGTAGAAATTTGAAAACTTTGATACTTGGACATCTTTCCCTGTAAGAATGTGCCAATTTTTGAGATTTTAGCCAGTGAGAATACATTGGAGGAGTCCTCTAGTTACCAGCTCAACATGGTTCCCACTGAGATAGATACAAAATTTCTCCTATCATAATTCCCTTGAATCTACTGGTTTTGCTGTTTTCATTCAAGCTTGGGGCATAGGAACTTTTAATGAGTTTGTTAACTCCGTATGTTCATGCTCTTTCAGTTGCACCATTTGGTTGTTTCCTCTTTGAGCTTTTGCCACTCACCAAATGCTGTTTCTCCTGGAATTAGAACTTTCTCTTTCCTTCAGTCTAAGGGAAATCTGTCTCTGGTATAAAGTCTTTCTATTAGGCTTAAGATTTATGATAGGAATGGGAGTGACATCTTGAAGGCTACTTTTAATTAGATTATGCTACATGCTTCCACTAAGAATTAGAGCTTCCTACTTGCTTGAGAGGGGACTGATAGAAGGCAAGAGGGAAAACACTGTCTACCTTAAAAAAATCGCTCAGTTACATAAACCTCACCCACTGCCATCGAGTCGATTCCGACTCATAGCGACCCTAGAGGACAGAGTAGAACTGGCCCATAGAATTTCCAAGGAGCGCCTGGCGGATTTGAACTGCCAGCTTCTTGGTTGGCAGCCATAGCATTTAACCACTGCGCCACCAGGGTTTCCAACTCAGTTACGTAGTCATTTCAAAATAGCTTTGAGGTTATAAACAAAAATTTTCAACACTATTTTGAGTAATAGCAGTATAATTGAAATACATGATCTTCTTCCTATGTTTTAACTTTGAAAGATGAAACATTTCAATGTACAAGTTCTTGTTTGTTAACCTGTCAAAGTCTCATTAATTTATTTACATAGTACTCACTGTTTTGATAGTATATTCTTTGGTGTGTGGCTTCCTAAATATCATAATTGGTATATAAAAGAGCAGTTTGGACTTCTGAGTTGAACTGCTGAGAAAAAAAATAGTATGGTATGAAAAATAAATAAGTAAAAGAAGACAAGGAAAAAGTGTTCTTTATATATTCATATAGGAACCCTGGCGGCTTAATGGTTAAGAGCTATGGTTGCTAACCAAAAAGGTCAGCAGTTCAAATCCACCAGGCACTCTTTGGAAACCCTTTGGGGAGGTTTTATTCTGTCCTATAGGGTCGCTATGAGTTGGAATCAACTTGACAGCAGCGGTTTTAAGTGTTGATGTAAAAATTAATAGAAAACTCAAGGAAAAGTAAAACTTCAGTGTAATAGAAAGTGATGGTAAAATAGAAAAGGAGATTGATTGATGACCATTTTCCTAGCAGTAAGCCTGGAGGAAACAGCTAGGCACCAGGAAATCCAGCATTCAGTCAAGTAGTCACTGAACAAGACATCCACTTCCCAGATAGCAGAGGGTAAGGGCAAAATAATTGTTGTTTTTGGCATTTATGTCTTTCAGGGTACAAGTAACTCTGGGCAGTTGAGTTAAATTACCGTGTACATTAATGCTCCGTATACTTTTTCTGTTTTAAACCACAAGTAGTATATCCCAGGAGTAAAAAGTCATTGTTTTTTTTTTTTTTTTTAATTGATATATATCCGACTTAGTTTTATATCCCTATTTGTTCTTCTAGATTAGGCAAAAATAATGTGTATACTGGCTAACTAGTACACATCCAAATTTGTTATCAGTGAATTCTTTTTCATTCCTTCCTCTGAGTTTGAGTAAACATATTTGTAATAGGTTAGGAATATTAGTTCACCCCTAGGTAGATTTGGTTAGCTGCTAAGACAGTAGGTGAGAGAATTTTACTATCAAGGTCAATTTTTTAATTTGTGTTTTTGACGTAATTTGCACTATAATCATGGAAATTTATAAGGATTTCATAGATTTTTCTGATAAAGATATGCTGAATGTTATATTTTTTTTACTTTTTTGCTTTCTGTACAATAGTTCACACCTCTTAGTTTGGTATAACACGATTGGTACTTTAAATTTTAGTAGTTAGGGATTTTTATACTTAAAAAAAAAAACTTATGTAAGTTTAATATGAATTATTACTTTCTTTCTGGAACTTAGAAGAGTTTAATTCAATTTACCATCTCCTGACATATATAGTAGTATTGCTGTTAATTTTAATTATTTATATGTATTTTAAAACTCATTTCGTATCATCATTGCTAGATATAGTTAGATTTGCACATATACTTACCCTCTTATATGTATTATTACTTTTTGCATTCAGAGGATTTTATCTAGGATCTTTTCTCTTCTGCTTTAAAAAACACCATTTCATAATTCTTTTCATTTGGTGAATGCTGTATATTTTTGTCTATAAATGTATTTTGCCTGAGTTTTTGAAAGCTGTTTCACTGGGCATAGAATTTTAAGATGGCAGCTCTCTTCATTCAACTGTTTGAAGATATCAGTCTATTGCCTTTTGGCTTCTATTGTTTTTGGCTTCTGTTGTACATCTGGAGTAGTCAGATATACATCAAAGTATAGCTCCCTTGAAAGTAATCTATTATTTTTTCAGTATGCTTCTAAGATTTTTATTTTTGTCATTGATTTTTATCAGTATTACCATAATATGCCTGTGTGTAAATTTATTTATTTTTTCTTTTTTCTAAATTTTATTTGGCTTTTTAGAACTCCTTAAATCTGTGCCTTGATAACTTTTGTGAATTTTAGAAAATGTCCCATCACTTTCTCTTCAAATATTACCTCTGCAACGTTCACTTGCTCCTTTTCCTCTGGTTACCTACTATACATATATTAAATGTTTTCTCTATATGTCCTGTCTTTTATACTCTCTTCTGTTTTTGTCATCTCTTCTTTTATTACCTCTCCAGGCTTTTTTTCTAAATAGGTTCTTCTGATCTATTTTACATTTTCTTTTCAGCTATAGCTAATCTGCTTTTTAACCCAAATAGTGTATTCTAAATTTCAGTTATCTGTTGTAAAATTAAAAATTTTACTGCTTAAAACATTTTTTTGAATTATCTATAAAAAGTCTTAATTTTGTGTTTTATTTTCTTGAATGTACGAATGGCTTATTTTAAACTTTGTGCTGATTACTCCATTATTTGTATCCTTTTTGAGTCTGTTATAGAGCTTATTGTTTCTCTTGATTTTCTACCAAATTTTATTTTCTCATTGTGTGCCCACTTATCTGTTACTAAGTGTCAGATATTACATGAGATTATTTGTGAAATTATTTGAAGCTGGAGATAATATTATCTTCTCTCAGAGATGATTCATGTTTACTTCCACGTGAGTCTGTGGCAAACAACAATCTCAGATCACTTTAATGAAATGTCAGAACGTTTGATGTTTTGGAACTGGGTTCCATTCTCTGTAAAGGCCAGTTTATTTCAAGTTTATTCTTACTCATAAAGTATATCCTTTGTTGATTCTAACCCAAAACCTTGTGTTTTTTATCTGTACCCAATCTCTTTCCTTGTGAGGTCTCATCTCGTATTTTCTTCCTGTATTCCCCAAGTAAGGCAATAGCTCTACTGAATTTCTCAGCTGCCTCTTGGAAATGGTAAATACCTCTAGAGGAAAAGTGTCAATAAATACCAGACTGTCATTTCTGAGAAAATACTTTCAAGCTGTTTTCAAAAATATTTTGCCCAGGTTTTATAATTGACTTCAATGGGCAGGCTCCTCTGAGTTCCTTAGTCTAATAATACTAAAAACACGTCTCCCAATAACTTGAGTGTGAGATAAAATATTGTTGTCTTAAGAAATGCAACTAAAATTTCATAGATATATGAATTAAGATCTATAGTTTTTTTTGTTGTTGTTGTTGTTGTTGTTGTTTCTTCTTCTTTTCTTCCCCTTTAACGACAGCTTTTTCCTAGAAGACTGTGAAGGTCATTTCTAGATATTTCTCAGCTCGATCCATTTTCTTTCTTATTTACTGCTATTGAAACCAATTGACATTGTCTGTATATATATTATAGACACTTTTTAGTATCTACTAGTTCTTCCTAAAATAACAAAAACCAAACCCATTGCTGTCAGGTCCATTCTGACTAAAAGCAACCCTGTAGGATAGAGTAGAACTGCCCCATATGGTTTCCAAGGAGCACCTGGTAGATTCAAACCACTGATCTTTTGGTTAGCAGCCTAACTCTTAAGCACTGCAGCATTCAGGGCTCCATTCTTCCTACGGAATTTTCATTTTCTTTTTGTGGAGTCCTCTCTCTTACACTGATTATAATATTGCTGGGATGATGTGTTGG
Organism: Loxodonta africana; assembly: GCF_030014295.1. NCBI lineage: Eukaryota > Metazoa > Chordata > Mammalia > Proboscidea > Elephantidae > Loxodonta > Loxodonta africana. Next base: position 61,975,166 of record NC_087345.1, on the reverse strand, counting down.
CTACTCTCAACTTCTTCTCTCTCCCTCATATAATTGCCCTTCCTATGGTTTGGGAAGTTTCCTTTGGGTATATACCTAAGAGTGGATGTACTGGGTTATATGGTAGTTCTAAATTTAACTTTTTGAAGAACTGCCATCTGTTTTCACATTGGCCAGTATAGAGTCCAGATAAGTTACCATGTGCTGAAATAATCCTGAAGGATGTCTGTTATTAATAAAGAAAATAACAGATATTGGTAGACAATCAGCAATCTCTGCTACTTCTAGGACACACAATAGTACTCAAAATATTTTTGTTTCTGACTCTGAGCATGAAAAAAAATTTTGCTACCAAGGATGTTTGTAAGCTAAAGCAGAGAACACTCAGACTCAATGCATGCAGGTAAAAAATACAAAGAACTCCAGTGTCAGGCAGCTACTTCAGTTAACAAATAAAATAGGCAGTCAGCATTTTACAAAATTTGTCTGTAGAAAGCAAATTTCTATATTTATAAATTGGTTTGTGAAAATTCAGTATATAAAATCAACTTGGTATATTTGCAGGTGCAAATATTATGCTATATTAAGGGTCTTATTAACGGGAATATTATATACCAGTACAATGGACATGTGGAAAGATGCCATTTAACATGAATAAGATAACTGGAAAAGTCAAGAAAATTAGTCACTAGAACTATTTTCTTAGTCACATTAGGTAATGGTCATCACCAAATCACTTATGAGGAGGAACTGGAAGTGGATATCAAAAATTCTGTGGATAATTCTTTTCAATGTTCTTACTTAATATTTGTTATATCTTTTGGTCATCTTCATAAAGCCTGGGATTTTAATGCTGTCATCCAAATATCTCAGCAGAATAAAATCTTTTACTGCTTATCATCTAAACTATGTTATTCTAAGTGGACAAAAATAGACAAACTTTTTCACAGAATTCTGTCCTTACAGGTTGATTTTCTCAAAAATATACATTGTACCATTGTGTTTGTATCCAATCAACTATTTGGTGATTAATAACAAAACATGTAGATTAATAACAAAACATGTAGTTGAATTTAAAAGAGCTTATTGATAACATTATTATTCTGGGCACTGTCAGAGATTAGTATGAGATTATTTGAATATTTAATATATGAACATATACATTGCATTTTAATTTTATCACCTGTAAATTGAAAAGGAATGCATTTCTATGAGGTGCAATTTTTTCAGTGGGTAATAATGTGGAGGCAATAAAACTTGTCAAATAGTGTCTGTATCTTCATGGTGGGTGGGGGACTTGTGTCAGTAAACAACAGGAGGCATGACATATATGGCATGTGCCCTAGGTGTCACTCGAAGCGGGTACACCTGAGAAGTTTCTATTTCGTTCACCAAATTTAAACTAATGCTTTCATATATGAGAGCCTCCATGGGTCAAGGCAGACTGAGTGATCTTGTTTTGCTGGGTGTAGAAAGAGATTAAACCAAAAAATAAAATAACTTTAAAGTACCTTATAGGCCAGTTTTTATCAGTGAAAGCAAGGAAATTGTAGTTGTAATTTTCATGTAGTGCCATAACGTGTTAAGTAAATGATTAATGAGCTTGACTTGTATTTTTGAGCTGAGAGTGCCCAGTGAAGTGTGGAATGGCATTCTGAGTTACTACAAATATGCAGGGCACCTGACTGAAAAAAAGGCAGCCAGAAAAGAGGGTTAAGAAATTTCCTCTGAGGCATCACTCCATCATCATCTATTCATCTTGAAATTGTGGGGGTGGGGCACAACTTAGAGATTGCCCCTGGGTGCTCTTTACCCGGACTGTGCCTCTGCAGGGGTGTAGTTTCAGTGCTTGCCGTAGGAGCTATTTTTTATAGATAGGCCTCTGTCAGGGGAAGTAGATTCTCTGAGTCACCAGAGTCTGCTACGGATTGAATTGCGTCCCCTAAAAATATGTGTTGTCAATCCAAACATATCTGCGGTTATAATTTCATTTGGGAATGGGTTTTCTCTGTTATGTTCATGAGGCAGTATTAGTGTAAAAAAAAAATAGTGTAGAGTGTGCCTTAAATCAATTTCTTTTGAGAGTCAAAAAATCAGATTAAGCAAGCAACAAGAAAGCAGAGTTGAGGAAAGATAGATGCCATGCCACATGCAGAACACCAAGGAGCCCAGGAATAGAAGCTGAAAAGAAACAAGAATCTTCCCCTAGAGTGGACAGGAGAGAGAGCTTTCCCATAGAGCCCGCATCCTGAATTCAGAGGTTTAAACTCCTAAACTGTGAGAAAGTAAATTTCTATTAGTTAAAGCCACCAATTTATGATATTTCTGTTATAACAGCACTAGATAACTAAGACAGTCTGATCACTTGTTCAGCAACAATAATTGTGAAGGATTTAAGAATCTGTTTTATCTTAATTTACTAGATATTTAAAAATAGTTCTCTAACCAACTTGGCCGTGTACCATATACATGTTCACTGGGATTTTTATTATGAGAAATGAATCACACTCATGGAATGGCTTTATATCATTACCAGTGGATTGATTGTTTTGTATGTCTTAAGAATTTAATTGAGTTTGTTGATTTATTTCTAACAGTATGCAAGGATTCTTCTTCCTACAAGCTTTTTTTCCCCCCACTAAGCAATGAGAAATGAGCATCGCAGTGATTTAACATGCCCTTTTTTTTTTTTTTAAACTTGAGCAGATTAGATATGGCTTAAATAAATAAAAAAATTTAACAGGAGTTTAAATGCCTGATTACATAAACAAAAATTAGAGGGTTTAAAGTCACTTAAGTGGAGAATAGACTTTGTTCTTTCTTATTGACAATGCACCTAAACTATTGTCTTAGGTTGCATAGTGGCAATAGTCTATTTTTAGAAATGCCCAAGCTATCGGTGTATTTGTTGCATATATTCCTGAACCGTGAGGATCTTCTCTGTAAACATCTCCCCAGACAAACAACATTTTTCTTTCTATTCTTCAAATAGCTCCTTACTCCTTTGATTAATCTCCTAAATTCTGGAAATAACACAGTTCCCTTTCCCTTTCCAAAACTTCAATAAATTCTAGCCCATCATTTTTAAGAAGATAGTTACAAAAAAAAGAGAGAAAAATTTATAGCCACATTTTTTTTTCTTTCTTTCTCTTGCAAAACTGTCAGTCTGGGTATTCCCTAAGGAGTAGATGGAGGTAGACAATAACAACAACAACAATATAGTGATCAGCATATAATTTGTTCACAGTAAAAATAGTAATTGTATTTTTAATTGTCATCATTGATAGAGTTATGTTTGCTGAAGAAGTCAAGAAATTAGAAAGGTCTTTAATTATGGTGCAATTTGGGAATATCTCCTTACGATAATGATAGCCAAAGAGAAAAATGAGCTTCTAAAAAGGGGAAGATTTTGAATTTAATTTTATTTTCAGTTCCCCTTACATGACAGTCATTTCATTTGTGAGATAGGAAACATGGTATGATTTATGTTGAGTTATTTGATATGTACATTTCATGGCTTCCTACTGCCCTTTCCTTAAGAAAAAGAACAAAAACCAAAAAACTCCTACACAAGTTCTACAGAGGCTTGAATGGATTAACCTTTATCTAATTCTCTGACTCCTAACCTCACATTCCCCCTACTTCTCTCATCCAGAGACGATAATCTTTCTCTACTTCCTCATGTTCTCCATGTCTCCTGACACAACATCAACTTTGCAGTTGCTCTCCTCCTTATCCTAAAGTCTCATCTTTCACCTCCTTATCTCTAGCTCCCAGCTTCTTCAGAGAAGTCTTGATGAACCAACAAAAACAGATCAAACCGCTTTATTACAGGCAAGGTACATACTTATTATAGTAATATCTTTACATATATATATATGTATATATATATATATTTTTGTGCATGTGTGTGTGTGTTCCTGTTCCATTCATATCTGTTTTTTTCTATTATATCTCCAGGAAAACCTGGTGGCATGGTGGTTAAGTGCTACGGCTGCTAACCAAAATGTTGGCAGTTTGAATCCACCAGATGCCCCTTGGAAACTCTATGGGGCTGTTCTACTCTGTCCTACTATGAGTCGGAATGGATTCAATGGCAACAGTTTATTATATCTCCAGAGCCTAGCCTAGTATCCGGCATTTAGTACAAAGCTATTCATTGTTTGTTGACTAAGTGATTGGCATATAACATATCTATCAATGACAAAGATAACGGATGACCCACACATAGAATGCTGGAATGTAGTCAAGTGGAATTGTAGGATGCCATAGCAAAATATTTCCCCCCACTCGTACTGGTTATTCAAACCCAATCTGAAGAGCTGTTCCTTCCTTATCATTTTTATGAACTTTTGAGCAGAACTTCTGAATTTTCTGAACATTCAAATACTGGAATTTCCTCTAGGCACTTCAAGCAACAAAAGCAGTTTCATTTGGAAAATTAAAATATCTAGTTCTATATTAGGGTCACTATGAGTCGGAATTGACTCAATGGCAATAGGCTTGGTTTACAGATTAGTTTATGGGTCAGTTCTATATAATAATCAGAGTCTAAATTTAACTTAAAGTTTTTCTGTTCCTTTAACTATGGCCTTAGTCAGATGAAAATTCTACAGAGACAAAGGTATGTGTGATTACATTTACCTTTTTGTCCCTAAATTGTGCTTTTTTCCTCTCCCTCTCCTTGGTGGCTGTTATTTCTGGTCCTTTCGTGGTTGAAGGAAGGAGAGGATGGATGATAAAGGGATAGAGGTAACTTACTGAATATTTCTTATTGGCACTTCTAGGGTTAGATCCCTGTTTTGGATTTGAGAGGTGCTTAACACAGATTAATTCTTAAATGTAAGGTTTTGGAGACTCTTTAAGAATCTACTATTAGGTACAGGTGAACCGTCTGTAGTTTCATGATACGGGTGATAATTTTTTTCTGGCTGCTTCTTTTTTATATCTCAGACTTCAGTTCCTAGTTCTTGAGATCCATCTCCAAGACTCTTTGTTGAGGTCCTATTTCTTTTCTCAGTAGCCTTCTTGGGGAAATTCCATTATGGTGGCATGGCCCATATTTGGTCAGTGGACAATGAAAACCTTTGGCTTGTTATCAGTGGAAACATCATTATTTCCCAAACCACATCCTTCTAATCTATAGCCACCTGCATTTTGAGACAGCCTCTTGCGATTTAGATTTCTTATGTATAGGTTAGATTGCAGACTATGTTGTCCTTCAGGATCTTGGGGACATACGTAAATCTTTCTCAGTAACCTGCTTAAAGCCTCCTTAACTCAATGAGGAATCATTTATTTCCTCTCACTTTTTTGAAAAGGAAGCAATCTGCCCTACCATTTCAACAATAAGAATTTCTCTTTAAATTTTGTACATCTCTTAGCTATTCTTCTCTTTTGTCAGTTTAATGTGGGTAGTCAACTCACAATTAAGCATCTCAGTGAATTGTGAGTACCTGGTCACCACTGTTCGCTTCTAAACTCAACCAGAACTGAGTTATTGTCTCATGTTAGCATTCTTTTCTCTCTCTCTCTGTCTCTCTCTAGCTCTTGAAAGAGAGAGAAAGGCTCTGGGATCAGATGGAGATTAATTCTGTCACTGCCACATTTATTAAGTTCTCTGAGTCTCAAATTTCTCATTGGCAAAATAGAGATTATCACAGAAAAAAACTATTTATGGTGACTTTGCATTTTTTTCAGAAGAACTGAATTCATACACGTAACAGAGATTAATACAGTACCTGTGACACTATATACACTAAATGTTAGTTTTTCACATACTTCGGACACATTGTCAAAAAGGACCAGTCCCTGGAGAAGGACATCATGCTTAATAAATAAGAGGGTCAGTGAAAAAAAAGGAAGACCCTCAATGAGATGGATTCACACAGTGGCTGCAACAATGGGCTCAAGCAACAATTGTGAGGGGAGGGTGACACAGGACTGGGCAGTGTTTTGCTCTGTTGTATAAAGGGCCGCTGTAAGTTGGAGCGGACTCAACAGCAGCTAACAACAACAGCTATTGTTATATTCCAGACGATGTCTTTCTCCCCAGTAGTATTTGTGAAAATAGAAAAGGTAAGTATTTAAAAAAAAAAAAGGTTCAAAACATTAACTCTATGTTCCTACTCTACTTTGCCATCACTGGTAAAGCACTTTGTAGTAGAAAAATAGAAATAGTATTCTATTTTTTCTTTAAAGGAAAAAACAGGTATGTTATTTTAACCAGTCCAAATCTACATTTAAATGAAAACTATTAGAAGGAAATGAGCAAAGGCTTAATTAATATTATTCTGAAACCAAGCAATATTACTGAATATGATAAACTGCAATTTATAAAATCATTTAAAGATTTCTTGTTCTATATAATTTGGTAGATAAATACTTGTCTAAAGAAGTTTAGATGACTGATTTCATCCCAGTGTATTTATTGACCAACATCAGTAAGGAAGACTCAGGTAGATCTAGCAGAACTAAGTACTTGCACCAAGAAATCAATGCAGGAAAATACCTGAAACTTTCATTCACTTAAAAAAGAAAATAATCGATTTTAATAAAAAAGGATAAATGTTGCTGCTTCTGTAATAAAAACTTTTTCATTATAGGTGTGAAATTTCTCTCTTAGACACATTCATTTATGATTTATCTTGCTATTTTTTAAAAAAGTCTAGTCTGTCCTGAGACTTTCTGAAAATTACTAACTATGTTTCTAATTTCCTCCTGGCTTGTGGAGACTTGCTTTTGAGTCTCTTCAGGATTGCTCCATTACCAAGCGGAAGCAACGATCCCCACCTTTCTGAGATTCTATTTTAAAGATATGATAAACTACAATAATAAGATATATTTTCCCCTGATTTCCTATAGTTTAGTATCAAAACTCACATCAGGAACAAAATTTTGAAAATACATATTGAATTTTGAAAACTGACCCTATATAAATTAGCCCCTCTATGTCATCCTCAGGACTTATCTTTATTCCTCTAATTGGTTATACATTTTAAAAATCCTGATTAATAAGCTAAAGTGTAATTTTTATTTAAAATAGAATCAGAATTGAACCTTTAAGTTACTTTCTTCCAATGTCTAAAAACATCTTTTATCAATATGGTAAAAATCTCCTTGCATTTGATGCTGTTTTATCAAAGGGGAAAAATATTAAGACAACATTCCCTTTTTTTGGGTATCTCTCTGCCTCCATGTAGTGACAGAGATTCTTAGGAAACAATGAAGGGTTTGGAAGATCATTCCAATCCACGGTTACAGAACTGCTGTCCATTTGGAAAGAGGAAACAGGGGATAGGCAAACCCTTGGCAGGAGTGAATGCTAGGATCTGTAGAGGTTTTGTACTGTTTCATTTAAGAGAATCATACAGTGTGTAAGAAAAAACTGATACCTCACAAGTGCAGGGTATACTAGATGAATCCATGCCATAACTGTGGAATTAACTGTATGAAAAGAAAAAAAAACCATTTGCTCATGCCCAGGATCCCCAGAGACCACAAGTGTGGAGGAATAGATGAGCAGACATTGCGATAACTGACTAAAGCACTGCCCATGAAACAGCAACATGGGGTAGGCTCTCTACACTCATGTGTAGTATAGAGGCATTTGGTTCTACATGGCAGTGAGATAAATGTGGTAAAATAATTGAGATATCACCCTGGAAGTTATAGGAGGGCCATGATCTCTGTGATACTTGTTATATGTGTGCAGGAGGAAAGGATGTAAAATGTGTGCTATCAGCACTCTTATTTATTAAAGATATATTTAATTGCAGAGGAAACCTAAGAATGATCAGTATGATATATATATATTTATAGAGGATAATAAAAAAAAAATCGAGGAAAACCAACAGAACAGAAAAGAAGGAGCAAGATAAACAAATGCAAATACCCATAGGAGAATAGATATTTGAGTCTATTTCAAAAAAAAAAAGAATTTAAAAATTTTAATTATTATCTTCAGATCTTCAAGTCTTCAGAGATATTTAAAAATATAACACATTAATAAAAACTAATAATAGACTCTGGAAAAGGGGGAACCAGACAGCAATAAAGAATTTGTGGAAATTTAAAAAATGATTGCCAATTTAAATTATTTAATATAAAAGCTCTAAGAAAAAAAAAAGTTGTCTTTTTATAATATAAAAGCTCTAAGAAAAACAAGGAATTCTACAAAAAGATAGAACATAAAAGCAAAAAAGGCAAGAAATGGGAAATACTAGAAAATATCAAGCAATCTAGACTACCTAAGAATGAAAAGACTCATCAACTATGAGTTTCAGAAAGAGAAAATAGAGAATACGTATGTGTGTGTAGGGGTAATTAAAGTAATAATAGAACATCATTTTTTCAGAGGTAATAAACATATTGTTCGTGAATTCAAAAAAACCTACAAAGAATTGAAAAGAATAAATAACAAAGACTCCACACTTTGTTTTTGATTCATGTAATGTCCAAACAGCAAGGATAAAGAAAAATACCTGAGAACATTCAGAAATATGCACTATTACAAATCAGGGAAAAGTATGTTCATTCAGGCTCCTCAACAAGAACAATGAATATTTAAAGACCATAGTGCAATATTTTTAGTATTCTAAGGGAAAATGGTTTGAATCTAGAATTCTGTAACATCCAATTTATCATTCAAGTACATGAAGAATATTTTTTATGCATTTTGTAGGCATTAGGCACAGTGGTTAACAGCTTAGCTGCTAACCAAAAGCCAGCAGTTTAAATCCACCAGCTGCTCCTTGGAAACTGCATGGGGCAGTTTGGAAACTCTGTCCTAAAGGGCCTCTATGAGTTGGAGTAGGCTTGATGGCAACTGGTTTATTTGTTTGTTTTTTTTAATTCAGGACCTTAGGTAAAAACTGGCACACTCAAATTTGCATAGTTAGAGAAGGCTTCATTTACAAAGGAAGGGCATAGTTAGAGGGACATGGAAATAAAGAGGGTAGTGTGGAGAAAGCATTCAAGGAACAGTGATCTTTGGTCGAAGTAGACAGTCAGCCCAAGGTGAGAAGCTCCTCCAAGGAGAGAACTAGAGAGCAAATACCCTAACCTATCCTCTTTCCTTCTCATATCATGACAGAGCTTCTCATAGACCAAACCAAAAAGAAAATGAAAGGGCATGGGAGCCTTTGGACGCAATTCATGCAGGTTAATACCTTGGTACAGAAAGCAGCTTTGAGAAGAGTGGAAAGAGCCTGGAAGGACTGATAAAGTATATCTGACACGTTGTGTTTCAGAAAGTTTACTTCATAAAACTGTGATGTGTGCTTGGGCAAAACATCAAATAAGTACAAAACAAAAGAAAACAAAACAAAAACAAATCCATTGCCATTGAGTCTATTCCAATTCAAATAAATACAGGAAGGGTAAAACATAGGATCCAAGAGACAGTGGAATTCACCTTACAATGACAGATGCAGATTTTTTTTTTTTTTATTCAACACATTTATTGAGTGGCTATTAAATGCCTTGTTAACAATCATGAGGTAGATGAATATCACTTAGTCCCTGCCTTAAAAGCAATTTACAGTCTACTCACACGCATTAAATATAGTCAAGTTATTACACTCTAAAATACAAGATGTGTCGAATTTGTTTAAAAATTAGTTATAAGTGGTCACAGCTGGGAGTCATTTATTCTGGGTGTAGAGAGCAGGAAAAAGCTCCTGAAGTAAATGACAAAGATCTACAATTACATTTTCATGTTATTTTAGTATTTTTTAAAATAATTTTTGTTGTGCTTTAAGTGAAAGTTTATGAATCATGTCAGTCACACATAAGCCTATATACACCTTACTACATACTCACATTTACTCTCCCCCTAATGACTCAGCCCACTCCCTCCCTCCAGTCTCTGTTTTCGTGACCGTTTTGCCAGTTTTGAACCCTCTCTACCCTCCCGTCTCCCCTCCAGATGGGAGATGCCAACACAGTCTCAAGTGTCCACCTGATACAAGTAGCTCACTCTTCATCAGCATCTCTCTCCAACCCATTGTCCAGTCCCTTCCATGTCTGATGAGTTGGCTTTGGGAATGGTTCCTCTCCCGGGCCAACAGAAGGTTTGGGGACCATGACCGCTGGGATTCTTCTAGCCTCAGTCAGACCATTAAGTCTGGTCTTTTTATGAGAATTTGGGGTCTGCTTTTCCCACTGTACTCCTGTTCCCTCAGGGATTCTCTGTTGTGCTTCCTGTCAGGGCAGTCATCGGTTGTGGCCAGGAACCAACTAGTTCTTCTGGTCTCAGGATGATGTAAGTCTCTAGTTCATGTGGCTCTTTCTATCTCTTGGGCTCCGAGTTATCGTGTGACCTTGGTGATCTTCATTCTCCTTTGATCCAGGTGGGTTGAGACCAATTGATGCATCTTAGATGGTCACTTGTTAGCATTTAAGACCCCAGACGCCACACTTCAAAGCGGGATGCAGAATGTTTTCATAATAGAATTTATTTTGCCAATTGACTTAGAAGTCCCCTTAAGCCTTAGTCTACAAACCCCCGCCCTTGCTCCACTGACCTTTGAAGCATTCAGTTTATCCCGGAAACTTCTTTGCTTTTGGTCCAGTCCATTTGAGCTGACCTTCCCTGTATTGAGTATTGTCCTTCCCTTCACCTAAAGTAGTTCTTATCTCTAACTAATCAGTAAATAACCCTCTCCCACCCTCCCCCCTCTCGTAACCACAACGGAATGTGTTCTCCTCAGTTTATACTATTTCTCAAGATCTTATAATAATGGTCTTATACAATATTTGTCCTTTTGCCTCTGACTAATTTCACTCAGCATAATGCCTTCCAGGTTCCTCCGTGTTATGAAATGTTTCACAGATTCGTCACTGTTCTTTATTGATGCATAGTATTCCATTGTGTGAATATACCACATTTTATTTAACCATTCATCCACTGATGGACTTTGGTTGCTTCCAGCTTTTTGCTATTGTAAACAGTGCTGCAATAAACATGGGTGTGCATATATCTGTTCGTGTAAAGGCTCTTATTTCTCTAGGGTATATTCCAAGGAGTGGGATTTCTGGGTTGTATGGTAGTTCTATTTCTAACTTTTTAAGAAAACGCCAGATAGATTTCCAAAGTGGTTGTACCAATTTACATTCCCGCCAGCAGTGTATAAGAGTTCCAATCTCTCCACAGCCTATCCAACATTTATTATTTTGTGTTTTTTGGATTAATGCCAGCCTTGTTGGAGTGAGATGGAATCTCATCGTAGTTTTAATTTCATTTCTCTGATGACTAATGATCGAGAGCATTTTCTCATGTATCTGTTAGCTGCCTGAATATCTTCTTTAGTGAAGTGCGTGTTCATATCCTTTGCCCAATTTTTGATTGGATTGTTTTTCTTTTTGTGGTTGAGTTTTAACAGAATCACATAGATTTTAGAGATCAGACGCTGGTCGGAGATGTCATAGCTGAAAATTTTTTCTTTTTACTCTTTTGGTGAAGTCTTTAGATAAGCATAGGTGTTTGATTTTTCGGAGCTCCCAGTTATCTGGTTTCTCGTCGTCATTTTTAGTAACGTTTTGTATTCAGTTTATGCCTTGTATTAGGGCTCCTAGCATTGTCCCTATTTTTTCTTCCATGATCTTTATCGTTTTAGTCTTTATGTTTAGGTCTTTGATCCACTTGGAGTTAGTATTTGTGCATGGTGTGAGGTATGGGTCCTGTTTCATTTTTTTGCAAATGGATATCCAGTTATGCCATTTGTTAAGAAGACTATCTTTTCCCCAATTAACTGACACTGGGCCTTTGTCAAATATCAGGTGCTCGTATGTGGATGGATTTATATCTGGTTCTCAATTCTGTTCCATTGGCCTATGTGCCTGTTGTTGTACCAGTACCAGGCTGTTTTGACTACTGTGGCTGTATAATAGGTTCTAATATCAGGTAGAGTGAGGTCTCCCTCTTTCTTCTTCTTTATCAGTAATGCTTTATTTATCCGGGGCTTCTTTCCCTTCCATATGAAGTTGGTGATTTGTTTCTCCATCACATTAAAAAATGTCATTGGAATTTGGATTGGAAGTGCATTCTATGTATAGAAGGCTTTTGGTAGAATAGACATTTTTACTATGTTAAGTCTTCCTATCCATGAGCAAGGTATGTTTTTCCACTTATGTAGGTCCCTTTTAGTTTCTTGCACTAGTACTTTGTAGTTTTCTTTGTATAGGTCTTTTACATCTTTGGTAAGATTTATCCCTAAGTATTTTATCTTCTTGGGGGCTACTGTGAATGGTATTGATTTGGTGATTTCCTCCTTGATGTTCTTTTTGTTGATGTAGAGGAATCCAAGTGATTTTTGTATGTTTATCTTCCAACCCAGACTCTGCCAAACTCTTCTATTAGTTTCAGTAGTTTTCTGGAGGATTCCTTAGGGTTTCCTGGGTATAAGATCATGTCATCTGCAAATAGAGATAATTTTACTTCTTCCTTGCCAATCCGGATGCCCTTTATTTCTTTGTCTAGCCTAATTGCTCTTGCTAGGACATCTAGCACAATGTTGAATAAGAGCGGTGATAAAGGGCATCCTTGTCTGGTTCCCGTTCTCAAGGGAAATGCTTTCAGGCTCTCTCCATTTAGAGTGATGTTGGCTGTTGGCTTTGTATAGATGCCCTTTATTATGTTGAGGAATTTTCCTTCAATTCCTATTTTGCTGAGAGTTTTTATCAAGAATGGGTGCTGGACTTTGTCAAATGCCTTTTCTGTATCAATTGATAAGATCATGTGGTTTTTGTCATTTGTTTTATTTATATGGTGGATTACATTAATAGTTTTTCTAATATTAAACCAACCTTTCATACCTGGTATAAATCCCACTTGATCGTGGTGGATTATTTTTTTGATATATTGAATTCTATTGGTTAGAATTTTGTTGAGGATTTTTGCATCTATGTTCGTGAGGGATAAAGGTCTGTAATTTTCTTTTTTTGTGGTGTCTTTACCTGGTTTTGGTATCAGGGATATGGTGACTTCATAGAATGAGTTAGGTAGTATTCCATCATTTTCTGTGCTTTGAAATAGCCTTAGTGTTAGTGGTGTTAACTCTTCTCTGAAAGTTTGGTAGAACTCTGCAGTGATGCCGTCCGGGCCAGTGCTTTTTTTTGTTGGGAGTTTTTTGATTACCATTTCAATCTCTTTTTTTGTTGTGGGTCTATTTAGTTGTTCTACTTCTGATTGTGTTAGTTTAGGTAGGTAGTGTTTTTCTAGGAATTCATCCATTTATTTTAGGTTTGCAAATTTGTTAGAGTACAATTTTTTGTGATAATCTGATATGATTCTTTTAATTTCAGTTGGGGCTGTTGTGATATGGCCTATCTCATTTCTTATTTGGGTTATTTGTTTCCTGTATTTCTTTTGTCAGTCTGGCCAATGGTTTATCAATTTTGTTAATTTTCAAAGAACCAGCTTTTGGCTTTGTTAATTCTTTCAGTTGTTTTTCTGTTCTCTAATTCATTTAGTTCAGCTCTAATTTTTATTATTTGTTTTCTTCTGGTGCCTGATGGATTCTTTTGTTGCTCACTTTCTATTTGTTCAAGTTTTAGGGACAATTCTCTGATTTTGGATCTTTCTTCTTTTGTATGTGTGCATTTATCAATATACATTGACCTCTGAGCACTGCTTTTGCTGTGTCCAGGAGGTTTTGATAGGAGGTGTTTTCATTCTCATTGAATTCTATGAATTTCTTTATTCCCTCCATAATGTCTTCTATAACCCAGTCGTTTTTCAGCAGGGTATTGTTCAGTTTCGAAGCATTTGATTTCTTTTCCCTGATTTTTCTGTTATTGATTTCCACTTTTATGGCCTTGCAGTCTGAGATGATGCTTTGTAATATTTCGATGTTTTGGATTCTGCAAAGGTTTGTTTTATGACCTAATATGTGATCTATTGTAGAGAATATTCCATGGGCACTAGAAAAAAGAGTATGCTTTGCAGCTGTTGGGTGGAGTGTTCTGTATAAGCCTATGAGGTCAAGTTGGTTGATTGTAGCAATTAGGTCTTCTGTGTCTCTATTGAGCTTCTTACTGGAAGTCCTATCCTTTTCCGAAAGTGGTGTGTTGAAGTCTCCTACTATAATTGTGGAGGTGTCTATCTCACTTTTCCATTCTGTTAAAGTTTGTTTTATGTATCTTGCAGCCCTGTCATTGGGTGCATAAATATTTAATATGGTTATATCTTCCTGGTCTATTATCCCTTTAATCATTATGTAGTGCCCTTCTTAATCCTTTGTGGTGGATTTAAGTTTAAAGTCTATTTTCTCAGAAATTAATATTGCTACTCCTGCTCTTTTTTGCTTGTTGTTTGCTTGATATATTTTTTTCCATCCTTTGAGTTTTAGTTTGTTTGTGTCTCTAAGTCTAAGGTGTGTCTCTTGTAGGCAGCATATAGACGGATCATGTTCCTTTATCCAGTCTGAGACTCTCTGTCTCTTTATTGGTGCATTTAGTCTATTTACATTCAGCGTAATTATAGATAAGTATGTGTTTAGTGCTGTCATTTTGATGTCTTTTCGTGTGTGTTGTTGACAGTTTCACTTTTCCACTTACTTTTTTGTGCTGAGACATTTTTCTTTGTAAATTGTGTTTTCCTCATTTGCATAGTAGTCAAATTTATTTTTGCTGAGTCGTTGTGTTTTTCTTGGTTTTTATTTTGAGTTACGGAATTGTTAGACCTCTTTGTGGTTACCTTAATATTTACCCCTATTTTTCTAAGTAAAAACCTAACTTGTGTCATCCTATATCACCTTGTTTTCCTCTCTATATGGCAGTTCTATGCCTCCTGTATTTAGTCCCTCTTTTTGATTATTCTGATCTTTTACATAATGACTTCCATGATTTCCTGTTTTGAGCATTTTTTTCTTTTTAAAATTTATCTTATTTTGTTTTTCTGATTTCCCTATTTGAATTGATATCAGGATGTTCTGTTCTGTGACCTTGTGTTGTGTTGGTAGCCGATATTATTGATTTTCTGACCAAATAATTTCCTTTAATATTTCTTGTAGCTTTGGTTGGTTTTTGCAATATCTGTAAATATTTTAATTTCACCTTCATATATTTTTTTTTTCATATTTTAGAGAGAATTTAGCTTGAAATATGGTACTTGGCTGGCAGTTTTTCTCCTTCAGTGCTCTATATATGTCATCCCATTGCCTTCTTGACTGCATGGTTTCTGCTGAGTAGTCTGAACTTACTGATTCTCCCTTGTAGGAGACCTTTCCTTTATCCCTGGCTGCTTTTAAAATTTTCTCTTTATTTTTGGTTTTGGCAAGTTTGATGATAATATGTCTTGGTGATTTTCTTTTTGGATCAGTCTTACATGGGGTTCAATGAGCATCTTGGATAGATATCCTTTCGTCTTTCATGATGTCAGGGAAGTTTTCTGCCAATAGACCTTCAGCTATTCTCTCTGTATTTTCTGTTATCCCTCCCTGTTCTGGGACTCCAATCACACACAAGTTATTTGTCTTGATAGAGTCCCACATGATTCTTAGGGATTCTTAATTTTTTTAAATTCTTTTATCTGATTTTTTTTCAGCTATATTGGTGTCAATTCCTTTCTCCTCCAGATCCCCCACCCTGCATTCCAATTGCTCGAATCTGCTCCTCTGACTTCCTATTGAGTTGTCTAATTCTGTAATTTTACTGTTAATCTTTTGGATTTCTGAATGCTGTTTCTCTATGGATTGTTTCAGCTTCTTAATTTTTCCACTATGTTCTTGAATAATCTTTTTGATTTCTTCAACTGCTTCATCAGTGTATTCCTTGGCTTTTTCTGTAGATTGCCTTATTTCATTTCTGAGGTCATCCCTGATGTCTTGAAGCATTCTGTAAATTAATTTTTTATATTCTGCGTGTGGCAATTCCAGGATTGTATCTTCATTTGGGAAAGATTTTAATTCTTTAATTTGGGGAGTTGTAGAAGCAATCATGGTCTGCTTCTTTATATGGTTTGATATCGACTGTTGTGTCTGAGCCATCTATAAGATATTAAAATGATTTATTTTATATTTGCTCACTGAGTCTTGTTTTGTTTTCTTTCAATATACGTAGATGGGCTACTAGATTGTGCTGTCTTGATTCTTGTAGCCTTTGAATCACTTATGTGCTATTACCAGCTTGTTTGGGCTGTTACCAGATATATAAGCCTAAGAGCCTATTCACTATTCTTGAGTATAATCTGATTTTGGGTCACCATGTGTGTGGTGTAGACTGTCACCTATTTACTCAGAGGAGTAGTGGTCATAGTTGTGTGCACCAGATTCTAGTAGCAGCAGGGGGTCACATTCCGGGGCGGGGGGAAGGATGCTGTCAGGCTTCCCCCAAGTGCCAGTGAGGTAGGTGTGTCTCTATTCCTAAAGCACTTTGGTGGGTGTGCTCTGCAGCTGTACCTTAGGCAACCAATGCATGTACCTCTACAGATTGGTAGGTGTCAGTATCCTCAGACCCCTATGGCAGGAGGCTAGGTGGTTTGGGTGGAGCTTTAGCCCTCAGTTCTCTGTTGTGGGTCAGTGAGGGCTCTGTTTAATAGGTAGAGATATCAGACCTGGGAAACTTGTCTTTCTAGTAATCTGCTAAAACAATTACAGTCAGATCACTATCAGAATTACCTTTGCATTATAATAGCCACCTTGTTCCCTGTAGGGATGAAAGCCCAAGACTGTGGATCTCATATGCTTGGCTGGAGCTGGTTCTGTATTTTTAGTCCAATTTTGGGAAGTCAGGGAAGAATTTTGGGTCCCTGGGGTTTTTGTAGCTGCTTCTCTCAGGGCAGAAGAATGGGTTAGGAAAAGACAAAAAACAAAAACAAAAAAAACCCCCACAGAGTACTTCATTCTCTGGCCCAGGAAATTCCAATGTTAATGAAGCCACCTGGAAAGGGGAGGGGAGGGATCAGATAGATAGGAGAGAGTAGCACTCTGGAATATAGACAAAGTTACTTATCTTGCTTGGTGATGACTGTTTTATCTGAGATTCCCAAGGGGCATGTAGCCGGTGTGTGTTGGCTGGATTGAGATTGCCCCTGAGGGTCAGGCCAGAGTCCTGTGCTTGTGCTGTCTCAGAAGCTGTGGTCAATTCCTCTGCTCCCAGTCCAAAGCCCAGCACCAAGGTTCCCTGGCTGGGATGCCACACTCCAGGCTCCAAAATCAGTTGCTGCCTCCCGGTAAGGTAACTTCTCCTGTCAGCCTCATCTCTGCGCTGCCTGCCTGCACTGGCTGGGCTTCCCCCGAGGTCACTTCTGGGGGCTATGGCTGCATCCCATGTTTGCGCCATCTCAGGATGCTGTGCTCAGCTCTCCTGTGCCCAGTCCAAAGCCCGTGCCAAGGTTTTCTGACTGGGACACTGGATCCAAGCTCCAAAAACAGTCACTGCTTCCCCGTGGTTGTTCTTTCTCTCATTAGCCCTGTCAGTGCGCAGTCTGCTTGCGCTGGCTGAGTCTCTATGGAGGTTACCCCAGGGACCTAGGGGTTAGGGTTGTGTCCCGTGCCTGCCCCACCTTAGCAAGCCGCAATCAGCCCCACCACTCGGCACCCGTGAATCGTGAGGGCTCAAGGCTGTGGTGCAGGTGACCAGTTCCAGAAGCGATCGCTGCTTCAATGTGCAGCTTTTTGCTCCCCTGTCACTCAGGTCAACTCTTTAGATCTGTGTTTGATGGTCAGGGTTCATAGATTGTCATGTATGTGATCAATTCACTTGTTTTCCAAGTCTTTATTGCAAGAGGGATCCGAGGTAGCGTCTACCTAGTCAGCCATCTTGGCCCCCTATCGACAGATACAGATTTGATTTAATCAATTAATTCATTATTTGACAAATAATGTAATTAAGGACACTGATAATATTAATAACTTTCTGAGGAAAATAAGAATAGATAAAAAAGAAAGACAATATCTTGTATGAAAAAAGCATCTTTCAAATATGAATTGAATCAAACCAAGATTTAGAAGGGTTTTAAGAAATTGATTGACCATCAGCAGGAAAAAGAATACTTTCAAGCTTCACACTAACAAAATTCTCTTTCAAGTAAAACAGATTTAATAACATAGAAGTATAAACATACGATTTCTCTATATATCAATTTTTACTACTTGATTCTAAGGTTAATAATATTTGCATTGTCATAATATCACAAACCCCATGGCATCTGTCAGTTTATTGTACTGTGTGGGGATGTTTGTTGCTGTGATGCTGGAAGCATCTGGTAGTCAAATACCAGCGAGGTCACCCACACCAGACAGGTTTCAGCTGAGTTTCCAGACTAAGAGAGACTAGGAAGAAGGATCTGGTGGCCTACTTCTGAAAAGAATTTGCCAGTGAAAATCTTATGAATAGCAGTGGAACATTATCTGATATACTGATGGAAGCTGAGCCCCTTAAGTTGGAAAGCACTCAAAATATGGCTGGGGAGGAGGTGTCTCCTTAAAGCAGAGTCAAGCTTAATGATGTGGATGGAGTCAAGCTTTAGGACCTTCATTTGCTGATGTGGCAAGACTCAAAAATGAGAAGAAACAGCTGCAAATATCCATTAATAATTGGAACATAGAATTTATGAAGTATGAATCTGGGAAAATTGGAAATCATCAAAAATGAAATGTACCAAATAAACATTGATATTCTAGGCATTAGTGGGCTGAAATGAACTTATATTGGCCATTTTGCATCAGACAGTCATATGGTCTACTATGACAGGGATGAAAAATTGAAGAGGAATGGTGTTACATTCATCATCAAAAATAACATTTCAAGATCTATCCTGAAGTACAATGCTGTCAGTGACAGGATAATACCAACAAGCCTACAAGGAAGAGCAGTTAATAGGACTCTTATTCAAATTTACACACCAACTACTAAGGCCAAGGATGAAGAGATTAAAGATTTTTACCAACTTCTGCAGTCTGAAATTGATTGAACATGCAATCAGGAAGCATTGATAATTACTGGTGATTAGAATGTGGAAGTGGGAAACAAAGAAGAAGGATCAGTAGCTGGAAAATAAGGCCATGGTGATAGAAACGATGCTGGAGATTGCATGATAGAATGTTGCAAGACCAATGACTTCTTCATTGCAAATACATTTTTTCATCAACATGTACAGTACTACACAAGTGGACTTCACCAGATGGAATACATAGGAATTAAATTGACTACATCTGTGGAGAGACAATGAAAAAGTTCAATATCATCAGTCAGAATAGGGTCACGGCCAACTGTGGAACAGACCATCAATTGCTCATATGCAAGTTCAAATTGAAACTGAAGGAAATTAGAACAAGTACAAGAAAGCAAAAGACCTTGAGTATATCCCACCTCAGTTTAGAAACAATCTCAAGAATAGATTTGATGTGTTTACAACTAACGGCCAAAGACCAGATGAGTTGTGGAATGACATCAAGAACATCATACATGAAGAAAGCAAGAGGTCATTAAAAAGACAGGAAAGAAAGAGAAGACCAAAATGGATGTCAGAAGAGACTTTGAAACTTGCTCTTGAATGTTGACTAGCTAAAGTGAAAGAAATAAATGATGAAGTAAAAGGGACAGACAGAAGATTTCAAGAATGGCTTAAAAAGGCAAAGTAAATTATTATAATAACATGCACAAAGACCTGGAGATAGAAAAGCAAAAGGAAGGAACACAGTTGGAATTTTTCAAACTGAAAGACCTGAAGAAAAAATTCAAACTTCGAGTTGCAACAGTGAAGGATTCTATGGGTAAACAACACAGGAAGCATCAAAAGGACACAAGAAGAATCCACAGAGTCATTATACCAAAAAGAATTGGTTGAAGTTCAACCATTTCAGGAGGTAGCATATGATTAGGAACCGATGGTACTAAAGGAAGAAGTCCAAGCTGCACTGAAGGCATTGGCAAAAAACAAGGCTCCTAGAAATCGTGGAATAGCAACTGAGATGTTTCAGCAAATGGATGCAGCACTGGAAGTGCTCACTCGTCTATGCCAAGAAATTTGGAAGACAGCTACATGGCCAACCAACTGTAAGAGATCCATATTTATGCCTATTCCCAAGAAAGGTGATCCAACTGAATGCAGAAATTATCGAAAAATATCATTAATATCACATGCAAGCAAAATTTTGCTGAAGATCATTCAAAAGTGGCTGCAGCAGTATATCATCAGAAAACTGCCAGAAACTCAAGCTGGATTCAGAAGAGAACATGGAATCAGGGATATCATTGCTGCTGTCAGATGGATCCTGGCTGAAAGCAGAGAATACCAGATAGATGTTTACCTGTGTTTTATTGACTATACAAAGACATTCAACTGTGTGGATCATAAGGAATTATGGATAACACTGCAAAGAATGGATTTCCAGAACCCTTAATTGCGCTTATGAGGAACCTGTGTATAGATCAAGATGCTGTCGTTCAAACAGAACAAGGGGATACTGCATGGTTGAAAGTCAGGAAAGGTACGTGTCAGAGTTGTATCCTTTCACCATACCTATTCAATCTGTATGCTTTTTTTTTTATTATTCAATCTGTATGCTGAGCAAATAATCCAAGAAGCAGACTCTGTGAAGAAGAATGGGGCATCAAGATTAGAGGAAGACTCTTTAACAACCTGGGTCATGCAGATAACACAACTTGCTTGTTGAAAATGAAGAGGACTTGAAACACTTACTAATGAAGATCAAAGACCTTCAATATGAATTACACTTCAACATAAAGAAAACAAATTCCTCACAACTGGACCAATAAGGAACCTCATGATAAACAGAGAAAAGATTGAAATTGTCAAGAATTTCATTTTATTTGAATCTCCAATCAACCTTCACGGAAGCAGCAGTCAAGAAATCAAAAGACACATTTGAATTGGGCAAATCAGCTACAAAAGACCTCTTTAATGTGTTGAAAAGCAAAAATGTCATCTTGAAGACTAAGTTGTGCCTGACCCATGCCATGTTGTTTTCAATCACCTCTTATGCATGTGAAAGCTGAACGATAAATAAGGAAGATAAAAGACAGATTGACACTTTGAATTGTGGTGCTGGAGAAGAATATTAAATATACCATGGACTACCAGAAGAAGGAACAAATCTGTCTTGGAAGAAGTACTACCAGAATACTCCTTAGAAGCAAGGGTAACAAGACTACATCACATACTTTGGACATGTTATCAGTAAGGATCAGTCCTTGGAGAAGGACATCATGCTTGGTAAAGTAGAGGGTCAATGAAAAAGAGGAAGACCCTTAATGAGATGAATTAACACAGTGGCTGTAGCAATGGGCTTAAGCATAACAAAGATTGTGAGGATGGTGCGGGACCAGGCAGTGTTTTGTTCTGTTGTACATAGGGTCCCTATGAGTTGGAATCGACTGGATGGCACCAAATAACAACAATGATATCGCAAAGGCAATTCTTAACTTTGTAGCTGTCTGAGGGGGTGGTTAGCACTTGGAACAAACAATAGGTTAACAACAACAACAAAAAAAAACTTTAAAAGAAAAGTTGGGAAATGAGATGCCCATAAAACCCAAAACAAAACCCCTTGTCATTGAGTTGATTCCAACTCGTAGTGAACCTATAGCACAAAGTATAGCTGTCCCATAGGGTTTCTAAGGAGCCACTGGTGTATTCGAACTGCTGACCTTTTGGTTAGCAGCTGAGCTTTTAACCACTGCACCAATAGAGCTCCAAGATGCTTGTGGGTGATTTTAAAAAGCTCTTGTGTATTTTTAGGAATACAGAAAGCCAAACACATGCCTAAGGTGACACATATGCCCTGGGCTGTGCACTTTCTCAGGAAAGACCTGAGAAGGTCCTAAGCTTTCACTTCTGGCTAAACTTGCAGCTCTGAACAAGCAGGATGTGAAAGCTAAGGCTGAGTTGTCAACTACCTAAGTGTTGAAGGTATGGGCCAAACAGACACACACACACAGTGCTTTGGCTGAGTCTGAGAGGCTTATTGATTTCAAGCACTTAAGGTACTCTGTGGCCAATCACTAGCTGATCACTAAGCTAACCAAGCAGAGATTTCAGTTGCTACATATGACAAAAAATACAGACATTACCAAATTACTTCAGAAAAATCAATAAACAAACAAGCAACAACAATAAACTCTGGGGAGGCAAAGAACCTGATTTTCAGTCTTGCCACATTTTCCTTAAAATATTCAGGTTTCAACAAAAAATTATGAAACAAGCAAACAGAAAAAGAATGTATCATTGTAAGAGATGTTACTAAAATAAACTGAAACAAAAAATAATATAAAAAATATTTTACAAAGATGTATCAGCAAATATACCTGAAAAGAAAGCAGCAGTTGCAACAACACATCTCTTGTTTATTAGCAAATTGAATAACATTCTAGCTCATGCTTCTCCTCTTATTCTTGTTAGTTTCCAATCTATTCATAGAAGTTTTAAAAATACAAAACTGATTATATGATGTCATTAAATATACATATATACAAAAGCTTCCTATTGCTTTCCGGATAATGAAAAACACCTTTATTTTGTTCTAGAAGACCAGAATGACTCACTCCCTTCATATCAACTCATATTGCATTCCAGCCATGGGGTTCTCTCTGTTCCTCAAAAATCCTGTTTTTTTTAAATTTTTCAGGACAACCTTTGCCTAAAATATCTGTAATTAATATAATTAATGTACCCTCCTTTCTCCCCATACTCTTTGCCCACTAGATCTCTGTGAGCTTCAGGAAGGCAAGAACTATACTATACTACTTATTTCTTCTCATGGAATGAATAATATAACTTCCATGGTGTGACATCTTAAATTGGTTGATGTGGTCGCAAGAATGAGCCTCACAGACCTCCAATGGGAAGCTTAATTGACTAAGAGATCCAGCTGAGGGGCTCTTAAATTTATCACCACATTTGTGCTGAGGGCATGTATGCCAACCTAATGACTGAACATGGTAGGGATACAATTATGGATAGAATTGTATCTCCTCAAAATATGTGTTGAAATCCTAACACCTGAAATACTTCGTGACACAGCAGTTAAGAGTTTAGCTGCTAACCAAAAGGTCGGCAGTTCTAATCCACCAGCCACACCTTGGAAACCCTATGGGGTGGTTTTACTCTGTCCTATAAGGCCACGAGGAGTCGAAATCAACTTGACAGCAATGGATTTTTTGGTTTTATACCTATGGAAAGGAGTCCCTGTGTGGCAAAAAGAGTTAAGCATTCGACTGTTGGCTGAAAGATTGGCTGTCCAAACCCACTCAGAGGCATCTCAGAAGACAGGCCTGGTGATCTGCTTTCCATAGGTCACAGCTTTGAAAACACTATGGAGCACTTTTACTCTGCCATGATTTGGAACCAACTGGATGGTAAGGAACAACAACAGCATACCTATGAATGGGATCCCATTTTGAAAAAGAATGCTCCTTGTTATGCTAATGAGGTCATATCAGTGTAGGGTGTGTCCTGAACCTAGTACTTTTTGGTGGGTTGGAACTACCGATCTTTCCCTTAGTAGCGGGATGCTTACCTGATTATATCAACCAGGAACTCCTTTGAATGATATAAAGACCTGAATAGACAGAGACAAGCAAACACAAATAGAAGATAGATACCACATGGAGATCACCAAGGAACCAAGAAATTCTGAGGCTAGAAAAGCTGAAACAAAGATTTCCCCCTAGAGTGGACAGATTGACAGCCAGTGCCTTAAATTCAGGCTTCTAGCCTCCTAAATTTGAAAAAAAAAAAAAAAAAAAATGCTGTTTGTTAAAAGTACTCTTTTGTGGTATTTGTGTTACAGCAGCACCAGCATACTAAGATAGATACTGTGGCAGGCCCTCTGGGAGACATGGGACTCTGGCAGCTGAGGTTGGCTTGAGAACTGACTGGTAATCTTGCTGAAACTTGCTTACACTGCCTGACTCTCTGGGATGCTTCCACCCAATCTTTCTTTCCTCTCTCTTTCACTTGGAGTCATTCTTGCATCACAATCTGACAGCTCTCCCAGCCTTCTCTGGCTCCTTCCACTTTTTTTTCTCACACTTTTTCTCCCTAATATAATTCTTGTACATTTAATCCCATCCTCATGCCTGCTTCTCAGAGAACACAGATTAACACCCAAGTTGTGTTGGGACATTAAATGTTTGCAAAGCACATGTACTTTATATTTTTAAGGAGAGTGACTTTTCATCTTCATCATGCATTATGTCTAGGGTGTGGTTATTTGGATGCGTTTCATTTTGATAAAGATAAAAATGATATATATCTGCCAGATTTTGATCATTTCTCTTCAAGTTTAAAGATCACATCAAATCTCTCCTTCACTGTGCTACTAACATTGCAATGCTTTTGGTCAAATAAAGTCCTGAGGGAGTATAAATATAGAAAATAGAGGCAGAGCCCTGCTCTCTTGACCTCCTCCTTGTCTCATGTTCTTTGGCAACCTCTGGAGGCTCTACAGATACTCACTACAGAAAGGCAGTGAGTAATCTTCTCTATATAAATTGGATCTTTCTATGCAATGCCTAAAGAACTGGTCCATGTTCTCTTTATTTTCTCCAGCAAAAGGGAGGACCATCAAAGAAGTTTAGAAAAAGATAAGAGTAACACTGAGAAGTTATACACCATTGTCCTAATAACAGAGATCAAAATTTTTATGTTTTTAGACTCTGCCTGTGCTCTTTGGTAACCTTTCATTTTTGGAGAGATGCAGAAAGTCATAAACGTGTTGTTATTTTTCTGAAGATTCTTGCTAGAATTATTTTAGCCAATGTTAAAACTTGTGCTATTTGAGCCTTAGTGTAACACTAGTTTTCTAAAAGGACATTTGGAGTAGTGAGAAAGGAAGAATGAACAACGTAAAAGGGAGATTACTTCTCAGTCACAAATATGGGCTCATTGAGCTTGGGGCAAAGCAGAGTTTAGCAATCAATATTTTGGAGTGAGGTCAGAGGTCAGCTGGGCATTTTGCCATCAGCAAAAGGAGGCCAATTGCTGGGTAGGTTCCGAGCATGGCCCCATTGGTAGCATAGGATATGAGGACTAGGTGAGATAAAGGGCCAGCATTAAAAATATACACCAAAGAAAGGCTGGGTTTTATTCATGGCTGATTAAGATAGAAGTAAGTAAGTTGGGGTGGGCTGGTGGTTGGGGTTGGGTGCTTAAGAATTAGAAATTGAGTTCATGACATACCCTCAGAATTATCCATGCATCCTGATCTTTAATATAAGAAAAACTGGGGCCCTTCAAGTTGTAACTGTGACCTTGTGCTTAAAATACATTAAAATACCACTGTGGTTGGGCTATGTATATGCTTTCTTGCTAGGCAGGATTAATTTGGGAGCTTAGGGCCCTGAACCTTGGGGATGAATTCTGACAGTGTTTAGAAATGTGAGAAGAAGAATGTAGAGTTTATACTCTTACTGTTACAACCAAAAGTAACTGAGTTTTGGGGCTTCCCTCCCTTCAAAAAAATTTAAGACAAACAAATGTCTGTCAAGGCTGGTGTGAATTACTTTCCCCCCACCCCCCAACTATTCTTAAACCCCACTTCTGATAAACTTGCGGCCTGTTTACCTTTGTTCTGATCATTGGGGGACTAATATCAACACTTTTAAATTCCAAATAGGTTCTCAGGTTAGCAAGAATAACACTGAAAAGTCAGACAAAATACAATAAGAGCAGTGAATGGTATCCAAAGCAACCTTTACCTAGACATTAATTTGACGTAGGCCTGGTCCTGCATAAACATGTTGTATTGTTTTTCATGCACAAGTTTTTCTTGTAACTTCTTTATCCATTTAAAAAATTTAGCTGTGATAATATCTCCTTACTTCAATAATACTATTAGTTTCAGCAACATCATTCGGAATCAGATAGACCTTTAAAATTCCATCCATTACTTTTCCATTAGTAAAATACCAAAAAACCTAGTTGTAAGGTAGTTTCTTTATAAAAATCTTGCTCACTAATATATGTCTCTAAAACGTTATCAGCAATTTAATTTCTTCCATGTAAAAAGTAAAATTGTTGTTCATTCATTCTATGAATCTCAAATACTATTTTATTAGGTTAATTATTTCTCATTTTTGGGAGGGGAAGAAGATAGAAGAATAAAGAATACAATGAAATCCATGGAATTAAACCTGCCCAACGACATATTTACAAAAAAAGAAAGATGTCCATTTTATGCAATTCATTTCATTGTACAGATAAGTTAATTTTTTTCCAGTTTAAAGTA
This sequence comes from Loxodonta africana, assembly GCF_030014295.1. Lineage (NCBI taxonomy): Eukaryota > Metazoa > Chordata > Mammalia > Proboscidea > Elephantidae > Loxodonta > Loxodonta africana. The sequence continues at coordinate 61,948,992 of NC_087345.1, read as the reverse complement.
ATCATTACAAAGGTGTGTTTCTCTGTCACATACTCACGCAAACCTTCGTGGATAATTCATAAAAAATAAAATAAATATAAATTTTGCAGAGAATACAAAAATAAGGTTTACTGCTCTTGCAAATTAATTTAAATTAGACAATTTTTGTACTTTGGATGGACTTAGTAGTCAAATTTATGTTAGGACCTTTGGCTTGGTATTATGAATAGTATCTTTGAAATCTAATTATTTTATATTATTGTTTTGTTTGTAATTAGGGCTAAAACTTGAATCTCAAATGTAATCCATGGTAAACAAAATGAGATCTCTGATAAAACAGTACCTGCAATCTCTGAGTCTGAGTTTGATTGACAGGGGAATGATACTCTCTGTCCACAATTCAATGAAACCATTCTAACTAATGTCTGTTACATTGTTATTGGCTAATTGAAGAAGAAAATAATTAAAAATCTCCATGTTGATTGTAAGTTATCCGAATAGAAGTACCTTTAAAAGAATTCTGCAGTGTTTACAATTTTCTGCAAATTTCAGCCTTCAACTAAACGGGAACATTTTTGTCACTCTCAACTCCAGCCTACAGGAACAATTCACATAATTTTGAAAATTTTGCATAGTTTTCTACCCATAATCTTATCTTTCAAAGTGAGAGCTCAGCAAAAATGGGTCCTATTTTCAGGAATATTCACAACGATTATGGAAAAGCTTTGGTTGAATCATGTAGCTAAAATCTAGGTAAGCCCAGAACTAAATGAACTCTTCTCTGTCTACTTTTCTGAGGGTAAAGTTTTTCTTTTTCTCAATTAAAAAGAAAAAAAGCAAAAGTTCTTCCAAAAATTTCCAACATGTGGTTGTAGAGTTAACTTCTGAAAAGTTAATAACCTTTATTAGAGCAAAACGCCATATCCCATTCCTACTTTTGGAAACTCTGGTGTCATAGTGGTTAAGTGCTATGGCTGCTAACCAAAAGGTCAGGGTTTCAGTCTACCAGGCGCTCCTTGGAAACACTGTGGGGCAGTTCTACTCTGTCCTATAGGGTCTCTATGGGTCGGAATCGGCTCCATGGCAATGAGTTTTTTTTTTTTTTTCTATTTTCACTATAAAGTATGTGAAAGAGTATTCATTTAAGACTTTATCTCTCAAAGAGTTGATAACTGCTGTCATGACAGTAGAAGAGATTTCCTCTAGGCATTGCTGGATGAGTCTTTAGCCACAATGACTGCCGAGATGGAACTAAATGAGCCTTAGGGAAGAATGTCTATTTTTTCTATAAAAACCCGGGTGTGTTGCCAAGAATCACAGGTGTCCCACTCCTGTATAGAACTGAAACTCTATCACCCACATTAAAAATTTTGCTAAATAAAGATTTTTTTCTCCCTTTTTAAGGGTGTCAATGACCTTTTCAATTTCTCAAATGAACACAAAAACTATTTTTGATGTTATCACTGTACACACAAAGAAGTACAGAAGCTGTTGGTACTTTAAAGTGTAAGTACTTTAAAATATTTGAAGAAATATCAAAAGCTTAAGAGAAAGACATCACTCGTCAAGACACTATAAAAATTTAAATAGCACTACAAATAATTATATGAATCTAGGAAAATTGGAAATGGTCAAAAATGAAATGAAAGGCATAAACATCAATATCCTAGGCATTAATGAGCTGAAATGGACTGGTATTGGCCATTTTGAATCAGACAATCATATAGTCTACTATGCTGGGAATGACAACTTGAAGAGGAATGGTGTTGCATTCATTGTCAAAAAGAAGGTTTCAAGATCTATCCTGAAGTACAACGCCGTCAGTGACAGGATAATATCCATACACCTACAAGGAAGACCAGTTAATACGACTATTATTCAAATTTATGCACCAACCACTAGGGCCAAACATGAAAAAATAGAAGACTTTTATCAGCTGCTACAGTCTGAAATTGATCGAACATGCAATCAAGAAGATGCTTTGATAATTACTGGTAATTGGAATGCGAATGTTGGAAACAAAGAAGAACGATCAGTAGTTGGAAAATATGGCCTTGGTGATAGAAACAATGCTGGAGATCGAATGATACAATTTTGAAAGACCAACGACTTCTTCATTGCAGATACCTTCTGTCACCAACATAAATGGCAACTATACACATGGACCTAGCCAGATGGAACATACAGAAATCAAATTGACTACATCTGTGGAAAGAGACAATGGAAAAGCTCAATATCATCAGTCAGAATAAGGCCAGGGGCCGACTGTGGAACAGACCATTAATTGCTTGCATGCAAGTTGAAGCTGAAACTGAAGAAAATCAGAGCAAGTACACGAGAGCCAAAATATGACATCGAGTATATCCTACCTGAATTTAGAGACCATCTCAAGAATAGATTTGACGCACTGAACACTAGTGACCGAAGACCAGACGAGTTGTGGAATGACATCAAGGACATCATCCATGAAGAAAGCAAGAGGTCACTGAAGAGACAGGAAAGAAAGAAAAGACCAAGGTGGATGTCAGAGGAGACTCTGAAACTTGCTCTTGAGCATTGAGCAGCTAAAGCAAAAGGAAGAATTGATGAAGTAAAAGAACTGAACAGAAGATTTCAAAGGGCTTCTTGAGAAGACAAAATAAAGTGTTATAATGACATGTGCAAAGAGCTGGAGATGGAAAATCAAAAGGGAAGAACACGCTCGGTGTTTCTCAAGCTGAAAGAACTGAAGAAAAAATTCAAGCCTCGAGTTGCAATAGTGAAGGATTCCGTGGGGAAAATATTAAATGATGCAGGAAGCATCAGAAGAAGATGGAAGGAATGCACAGAGTCATTATACCAAAAAGAATTAGTCGATATTTAACCATTTCAAGAGGTGGCATATGATCAGGAACTGATGGTACTGAAGGAAGAAGTCCAAGCTGCTCTGAACGCATTGGTGAAAAACAAGGCTCCAGGAATTGATGGAATATCAATTGAGATGTTTCAACAAACAGATGCAGCACTGGAGGTGCTCACTTGTCTATGCCAAGAAATATGGAAGACCGCTTCCTGGCCAACTGATTGGAAGAGATCCATATTTATGCCTATTCCCAAGAAACGTGATCCAACCAAATGTGGAAATTATAGAACAATATCATTAATATCACACGCAAGCAAAATTTTGCTGAAGATCATTCAAAAACACCTGCAGCAATATATCGACAGGGAACTGCCAGAAATTCAGGCCGGTTTCAGAAGAGGACATGGAACCAGGGATATCATTGATGATGTCAGATGGATCCTGGCTGAAAGCAGAGAATACCAGAAGGATGTTTACCTGTGTTTTATTGACTATGCAAAGGCACTTGACTGTGTGGATCATAACAAACTATGGAGAACACTGCGAAGAATGGGAATTCCAGAACACTTAATTGTGCTCATGAGGAACCTTTACATAGATCAAGTGGCAGTTGTTAGGACAGAACAAGGGGATACTGATTGGTTTAAAGTCAGGAAAGGTGTGCATCAGGGTTGTATCCTTTCACCATACCTATTTAGTCTGTGTGTTGAACAAATAATATGAGAAGCTGGACTATACGAAGAAGAATGGGACATCAGGATTGGAGGAAGACTCATTAACAACCTGTGTTATGCAGATAACACAACCTTGCTTGCTGAAAGTGAAGAGGACTTGAAGCACTTACTAATGAAGATCAAAGACCACAGCCTTCAGTATGGATTACACCTCAACATAAAGAAAACAAAAATCCTCACAACTGGACCAATGAGCAACACCATGATAAACGGAGAAAAGATTGACGTTGTCAAGGATTTCATTTTACTTGGATCCACAATCAACAGCCATGGAAGCAGCAGTCAAGAAATCAAAAGTCGCATTGCATTGGGTAAATATGCTGCAAAGGACCTCTTGAAAGTGTTGAAGAGCAAAGATGTCACCCTGAAGATTAAGGTGCACCTGACACAAGCCATGGTATTTTCAATTGCATCTTATGCATGTGAAAGCTGGACAATGAATAAGGAAGACCGAAGAAGAGTTGATGCCTTTGAATTGTGGTGTTGGCAAAGAATATTGAATATATCATGGACTGCCAAAAGAATGAACAAATCTGTCTTAGAAGAAGTACAACCAGAATGCTCCTTGGAAGCAAGGATGGCAAGACTGCGTCTTACTTACTTTGGACCTGTTGTCATGAGGGGTCAGTTCCTGGAGAAGGACAGCATGCTTGGCAGAGTACAGGGTCGGTGGAAAAGAGGAAGACCCTCAACAAGGTGGATTGACACAGTGGCTGCAATAATGAGCTCAAACATAACAACGTTTGTAAGGATGGAGCAGGGCTGGGCAGTGTTTCGTTCTGTTGTGCATAGGGTCGCTCTGATTCGGAACCGACACGACGGCACCTAACAACAACAACAACAACAAATCATTAAGAAAAAGGCTTGCAACCAAACGGAAAAAAATAAAATAAAATAAAGTGAATTATTAGATATTTCATTTAAATGACAGCACAAGAGTCAATAGTCATGAAAAGGTGTCCCATTTTATTAGTCATTGGGAACACCACTACACACACACCAAAGTGACTAAAATTAAATGTATTTACAATAACTAATTTTGATAAGGATACATTTAAAAAAAAATCAATTGCCATTGAGTTGATTCCGACTCATAGAGTAGAACTGCCCCACTGGGTTTCGAAGGAGTGACTGGTAGATTCTAAATGTTGACCTTTTCGTTAGCAATCAAGCTCTTAACCATGGAGCCACCAGAGGTCTGATTAGGATATAGGGCAATGAAATTGAAGTGCTTATACATTGATGGTGGGAATTTAAAATTGTAACCATTTTGGAATACTTGATTTCTACTAAATTGGAACAAATGCAATATCCTTCAGTGTAAATGCAGCAGAAATATGCACATATGTACTCCAAAGCACAGGACTGTACAAGGATGCCTATGACGTTATTATTTTTAACAATTCCCAATTAGAAATAGCCTGAATGTTCAACATAAAAATTAAATAAATCTGTATACAATCATTCAATATATACATCAATGAAAATCACCAAACTACTGATACATACATGGACTCATTCCACAGATAAAAAGAAGCCAGCACAAAAGTAGTGAGACAGAAAAAGGAATGCGTGCCGTAAGGTTCCATATTTATAAAAGGCAAAGATGGTTAACCTAATGTATGGTGTTAGAAGACAGAGCAGTGGTTACCTTGAGTAGAAAAGAAGGGCATATAATGGAAAGGAACATGCAAGACAGCTGCTTGCTGGTAATAGTCTATTTCTTAGCTTTGGTGGGAGTTGCACTGTGTGTCCATTTGTGATAATCAAGTTGCACATTTCTGATTTGTGCACTATTGTGTATGTATATTCTCTCAAGAGGAATGTTTCTTATATTTTTAAATAGCCTTTTAATGACCTCTTTATGCTGCTTTAATTTTCTTCTCCTCCAAGGCACAAAATAGCTTTAAAAAGCTTTTCTAATAGCATGCATGTCTAATACTTTTTTTTAAATCCTGTGTGGTTCCTGATTGTTGCACTATACAATACATTAAAAAGCCTTGTGTCATCCTTCAAGATATAATACATGCATGACAAAAAAAATCTAAATTTCTCATATATGCTTTTTTATGAAGAATATATATGTATGATTGAATAGATGAAAGATTTTTCTTAAATTTTATTGCCTTTATTTCTCCATGGAAAAGAAATTCAAGAGACACTTTGACCTATGTCTTAAAAGGTTTGTGACAATGAAAATAAAGCCGATGTATGAGTCCCCACGAATGTATTTTCACATATTTGATATTGTCCGAATTACTCTAATCATGAGATAGTTAAAAAGTCCTTGTAATCATAAGTGTAGGTTTACTTTAAAATATTCTGATTCACACACACACACACACACACACTTAGATCTTATGACAGTGATGAATTTTTATTAGCGGTCTGTCTCTTCATGATAACATTTCAGGTTATCCAAAATGTATTTGGAGTGAGGTGATACTTTACTATTCTAATTTATCAAAACAATAGTTCTGCACAGAGAATGTTTTCAATGTAACAGAAAGGGGACCGATGAAATAATATAAGTGATTTATTCCAAATCACACATTCTTTAAAGCTCATCCTTGAATCCTATTTAAAGCTGATTTTTTTTTTTTTTTTTAACTTTCTGGGCCTGTAACCTTTCTTTTGCTATAACATCATGTTTCTGTGATGTCCTCTAACCATAATTGCTTTCACATGTTTCCTTGAACATTGATTGAGTTTTATCTTCCCTTTTAGAATGACCTCATTTCTCTGATAATCTTGGTGCTAAGAAATATTTCTGGGCATCTGGCATATTTGTGTCGCTGTTGAATTCTGCACTAGTGAAGTCACACTGCAGACCAAGATTCTGTAAACACAAGGTGAAACTCTTCAAAGTAGAGTTATGAGTTGAAAGTTACATAAAGGAAAAAAAAAATAGTCCAAAGCTAAGAAAGAACTCCATATTTCTTCTCTTAATTTAATATATGGTATGCTCTGAAATAGAAATTCAACAGAACCCCTTACTTTTCTTCATGTAAAAAACGGGTATGTGATTTGTGGCTGTTTGGTTATATTTGTAAGGAAGACCCTCTGGCCTCCCCTCTCCCCCAAGGCATTTTTCTTCTTTTCAATATCCCTTAGTTTCCCTTAAGTATGTCTGAACATAATATGGAACCAAAGAAGTCAAGACACATAGAGAAATGAATGTCTGTAGCCCCAAAACAGTGTTAAATATATCCTTGAAAAGGATTTCATCAGTGTCTGTCATTGTTGATTTGATATAGTCCATTGTTTAAGCACCAGAAAAATCTTACTATAGATGTAGAATTTGAAGTTTTGTGGACAATTGAACACTGCATTTTCACTGCAAGTTGACATCAAGTTCTTTAACTCAGGTCTGTGTTTTATAATGTGATATGTGAGGAACATTTACTGTTCAATAGCCCTAAAACTCTTACTTCCATACAGACGGTAAGCCATGATGTAAAAATGCCAGTAGCGCTGAGCATCTATTGCAGAGTCCCCATGAAAACAGCTTTTGCAAATGTGTACCAGAAAATAGGGAACAACATATCCCAATGCAGGTAAGCAGGTGAAATATAGATGGTGAGGAGTGTGGCGGAGTCCCAATTTGAAGATCTAAAACATAGATATTACAGTTTTGTTGTAGGTTTGAGGTTTTTGAGGGTAATCATGTCTTGCTGAAGAACAGTCATTTTTTTTTTCCTCACACGAGAGGAAAAAAAAAATTGGATGAATCATAGATAAAAGAGGAAACACAAATCAATGCTGAATCCATTATCAAACCAGAACTCATCACTATCTTTTCCAAAGCCCCACCCATCACTTCCCGCTAACATCTGTTCTTCTTAGCGTATCTCCACCATGGCCTTCATTTACTCTGGATGATGAGCACCCATCTTCACCCTCCATGGGCCAGAAAGGAAAGTGGCACTGTTCTTTTGAGACACACTCATCTCTCTTATTACTCATTCATTTTTTCTTTACTGTAACTTTTAAATATGTCTCAAATGCTTCCTCCATAGCCCAGGCACCAGTGCCGTCATTCAGGCCTTCCCCATCCCTCTTCTGGACCATTTGAATACCTTTGATAGCTGCTCCTCAAAGCAGCTTTCCAGGTTAGCTTCTCTTCAGAAAATCCACAATATGCTTCCAGAGCTATATATTTTTGTTTATATTACTGAATTGCTTAAAATGTACCAGTGGCTTTCCATCATTGAAGATCAAGCCTAGCCTCCATTTACAGTATACATGTTCCTTCATTCTCTTATGTAATATATAAATGTCTACCTCTGCTCCTCATACATAGCTTCGGCTTCTAATTATCATTAATTCCATATTTTCTAGACCTGGAATACTAGCTTAGAGTTCATTTTCATGAAACAGAAAACTATTCTAGCTATTTTAGGCAGAAAGAAATATAATACAGGGAAATATGTGTTTCCATAATCATTGGGTGCTGAAGAACAAGGCTTTGGTCTGTGAATTCACAAGTGTCCTCTCTTCCGGGAATGCACTCATCTACCCACTTGATACATGCATGTATTTTTTAAGAATCATCTCAAGCATCAGTCATTCTCTGAAGCCTGCTGTGATTTTCTCAGGGGTACTTGGGCACTTCTTTTAAGTTCCTATTGCACTTTGTACATATCTTTATTATGATAATTTTCATATTAAATTACTGCAGTCTTTTTTATTTGTTTCTTCCACTTAGAATATAGCCCCTCTGAAGGCTTACACTTGAGTCTCTTTGAAGGCACACAGTATTTCCAGCTACAGACACCTATGGTTTGAATAAGTGCTTGAAAGAAAATACGATCAATAAATATGTGTTGAATGTATATTGAATGCAATCATAAAATGAGGATGTGGCAGAAGTCAAAGTCAAGAGCCATTAGCTTTCTTCACCACATAATGTGTTTTATATGATGCAATGCATGTTTTATATGCTTGCAATTTTATTTTCCAAATGTGGGAAAATATGTTATATATCAAGAACAAAAGCTATCACTTTTTTATATTTTTTATTATGCTTTGAGTGAAAGTTTACAGTTGAAGTTAGTTTCTCAAACAAAAATTTATACACACATTTTATGTGACCCTAGTTGCATTTCCTATAATGTGACAGCGTGCTCCCTTTCCACCCCAGATTTCCCATGTCCATTCAACTGGCTCCTATCCTTTTTTGCCTTTTCATCTCTCCTCCCATTTAATCTTATGTATCTACTTGAGCTAAGAAACACTCTCTTCATGAGTAAAAGCTATCACATTTGAATGGTGGAAATTTTTTCATCAAAAATTTAAAGCGCCTGTCATATGTAAGGTGAATCCCTAAGATTTTGTAATGATCAAAATTGATAAATTAAATCCACTGGATGGTCGGCTGCTTGAGAACATCACGTGACTTGTTCTCTATTCACTGTAGATGTTTAACGCAATGTCTGATACCTATTAATCCCTTAATATTTAACAGTTGAATGCATGAACAAATGGAAGAATAAATTAGTGAAAAAATATACCCACTGTCCTTACGTCAATTCCAACTCATAGCAATCCTATAGAACAGAGTAGAACTGTCCCGTAGGGTTCCCAAGGCTGTAAATCTTTACAGGATGTCCTAGTTATCTAGTGCTGCCATAACATAAATACCAAAAGTGGATGGCTTTAACAAAGAGAAATTTATTTTCTCACAGTCTGCTAGGTTACAAGTTCAAATTCAGGGTATTGGCTCCAGTGGAAGGCTTTTTCTCTCTGTTGGCTCTGGATGAAGCCTTCCCCTGGTTGAGGAGCTTCTCAGGTGCAGGGACCCTGTGTCCAAAGGACACGCTCTGCTCCCGGTGCTGTTTTCTTGGTGGTATGAGGTCCCCAACTCTCTGCTTGTTTCCCCTCTCTTTTATCGCTTGATGAAAGGTAGTGCAGGCCACATCCCAAGAAAACTCTCTTCACCTTGAATCAGGGTGACCTGAATAATGGTGGTGTTATAATCCCACCGTAATCCTCTCAACATAAAATTAAAATCACAAAATGGAGGACAACCACACAACACTGAGAATCATGGCCTAACCGAGTTGATACACACATTTTTTGGGGGACGTAGTTCAATCCATGATACAGGATCAGATTGCCACATCTTTCTTTCAAGGAGCATCTGGTGGCTTGGAACTGTTGACCTTTCAGTTAGCAGCCAGGCTCTTTAACCACTGTGCCATTAGGACTCATTAGTGAAAATACAGCTTATTTAAAGCTGAAATAAAAAGGATGATTCTTGATGAGCAGATAAAGCCATTTACTTTCTTTCATTAGAGTCGTTTTTTCATTTGTTTTAATTTCCATTTATTTTAATAGGTTGTGAATTTTATTTGTAGTTTGAAGCTATCTCTTATGTTAATATTTATTAACATGGTACAGAACAGTTTGTGAGCTTGTAAAACAAATTTTTGTCAAAGTTTTCCTGAACCACTTTAGCTATTTTGGGACTAATGGGAAATTAAGTTTGTATTTGAAGTAAAGGTGAATTAAAGATAAAAACGTGTTTTTTAACGATCTGGTAACACAGAGGACTATGACTTCTATATTTCATTTTAGAAAAAAAGAACTATTCCTATTACATTTGAAAACAACCAATATGAATTTGAGTAAATTTATAAGGCAGTCAAACGACTTGTTGGTATCTAAAATACTTCTGATTGCTTTCTGACAATATCTTGGAGCTGCTCTTGAGAAAACAATAGCCTGATATGGCATACATAAATTAATGTATGTTTTCATAGTATATTACAATGGAGCATTGAAGTAGAGGTTGGGAGTACAAAATGGAAGTAATTATTTATGCTCTTTCCTTAGATTGAATACTAGTGATTTTGTTTGCCTTTCACTATGGGTCATATGCTTAAATGTAATGACTACTTGGGAATACACCAATTCTTAAGGTCTGGCTCAATAGGGGATTATTTCCTGAGAGTTTCAGCCTAAGAAAGTTTCAAACGTAAAGTATTACATAGGCTTATCAATTCTGAGTTGCATGTTAAAGACTCAAATTGTTTCTAAGGCAAGTAAAAATTGTCTTTCCCGTGAATAATTTTATTGACTTTATCTCCATAAGTTAGAAGACTTATTTTTCTTTGGAAAAGAGTAAGAAAGAGCTTGCTCACACATTTTTTTTTTCCTCTTCTAAGATCTAAGAGCTCTAATTAGGATAATAATCTGTCTTTATGGGAATAGCAAAGAAAATGGGGACAATGAAACTCCAGAGAAATATTATTAAAGCGTCAGTCTCGAAAAAGCCGCCTCTTTTAAGGCATTAGGTTTCCTTGTCTCAGTATTGCTTTCTCTTATCCATTTTACTTATAGAACTGTCCTTTTGCTACTTATTTATCTCTTCATAACAAAAGTAATATAAATATCTGATATCTTATTCTGTAGACTTACTATTTTAAGTTAAAACTTTTAATATGACAGATGTGATTTGCCAAAAATGACAATGTTACTTTGATACAATATCTTGAAGTTGCTATTCATTATTATTTTTTAAACAGTTTACAATGGAGAACTAAAAATGGAATGTGCCAAAAAAAAAAAAAACTTTGTTCTTGAAGAGACTAATATAGGCATGAGTCAAAAATATAAAAGACAGACCATTATAATAATGTATTGTGGCAGGAAGTTATTGTATTTGCTTTTTTTTTTATGTAACTGTAGTTTTTGTAACAACAGATTTGGGGAAATTTTGAAACAATTGGGGAAAAAAAGGATGGTTGACAAGTTTGTTGGGAGAAAGAACTCTCAGACTGGGGAGTTAAAAATACAACATTCCCTGAATATTTAAATGGTAGAGATAAATAAAAATAGAGATCTGCAACAGCTTTGTGATATAGCAGAGAAAGGCCATGTATGTTTTATAAACAAGATTGGTTTGAATTTCATCAGGTAAATTTAAGGTGCCTACAAAGACGAGAGTGTCCATATACACTGAGAGGAAATTTGGTTGCATAATTTAATTAATATTAACTATGAACATATCTTCCTACATATTACCCATTGCCCTGAGTTGATTCTGACTCATAGCAACCCTATCGGACAGAATAGAACTGCCCCATGGGGTTTCCAAGGAATGGCTGGTGGATTCTAACTTTTGATTAGCAGCCAAATGCTTAACCACTGCACCACCAGGGCCCCAAATGAACTCAGTAAAAGGAAAATAGTTAGCCAGCTTGAGGTTTGTTGAATCCCATGGTAAATGTAATGTTTGTATCTCTTCATCCACCTTAGATGTCTCCATTTTTTTGTTCTGGCATTCAAAAAATTCATTGAAGTAGCTGCAACCCATGTCTTACATGGAATTTTACTACTGAGGTTTTTAAAACATCTTTCTGTCCCAGTAAGTTGAAAAGCAAGCCATCTAAATTGACTTTCACATCATAAATCTGCACTGATTAATGTGTCACTGACAGAAAGAAATATAAATTACATCCAATGTTATATGACCATAGGAAGTAAGTCTCAGAGCAAATGCATTTAAAAGAAAGTTAATATTCTGTGTTCTCAAGAACTGAGAATATGTACATCAGCAAAATAAATCCATTATTTACATCATATTACATTACATTATATTATATTGTGGAGTCCCTAGATGGTGCTAAGGGTTAACATGCTTGGTTGCTAAACAAAATGTTTACAGTTCAAGTTCACCTAGAGATGCTTGGGAAGAAAGAGTTGGCAATCTAGTTCCAAAAACACCAGCCATTGAAAACACTGTGGAGCACAGTTCCACTCTGACATATATGGGGTCACTGTGAGTCAGAAATAACTCAAGTACAACTGGTTTTTGTAATGTATTCTATTTGCTTACATTCATAAATAACTGAAAAATTGTTTCACAAATTAAACAAGAAACACTGTACATTACAGTGCTTTCTTGATAATATAAGATAAAGCCACGGTTTCAGCCATGTAAGAAACAACTCTACTAATAGTAGAAAGCCCTAGTGTACACTTCAATCTGTGATATTTCCAGCAGCTAGATATGAATTCAAAAAGCTATTTCTTTATTAATTCAAAAAACTTATTATCAGGAAGGATCAGTCTCTGGAGAAGGACATCATGCTTGGTAAAGGAGCGGACCAACAAAAAAGAAGAAGACCATTGACATGATGGATTGATACACTGGTTGCAACAATGGACTCAAACATAAAAACAATTGTTAGAATAGCACAGGACAGGGCAGTATTTTTTCTGTTGTACTTAGGGTTACTTACTATGAGTCAGAACCAACTAGATGGCACCTAACAACATTTCTTTGAAAGGTAAAGTTTTCTGAAGGGTTGAGGTTTTTTAACTTCAGTTGTTGGAAATATTCATGGAATTAATTAAGAAAGAGATAATTTTATGTTGAAATTGCAGCCTCATCTTTGAGACAGCAACCTGCAAAGATCTTCTCATAGGAAGTAAATTTAAGTAGATACTTCCTGGAAAATACTAACCAATGAAATGAAATGGAATAGGTTGGATACTGAATTTTACTTCCAGAAAATTATTCGCTCACTGCTAAATAGGTAATCTCCTTCTTTAGTTGGTTAATTAATTTTCTTCTATAAAACTTACTAAATAACCTCAAGGTAAGTAACATTAATTATTTTTTAAAATAGCTTATTTTTTTTTTTCCTTTGTGCAAGAAACAAATGCAAATAATAATAGCACAAACAGTAAGGGGCATACACTGAGGAGTAAATCTACGCCTCATTCTTTTTATCCCATTGACTCAGCTTTCCTCATTGGAATATACTACTGTTATATCAAAAAATAGACTTTGAATATATGCATAATTTCATTTTACCTTTTGTTGTTTGATTTGTTTTGTTTGAAAATGTATAGTGGAATACAGATTCCACTATTCTATACTCTAAATGATTTTTGGAAATTATTCATATCAATTCATATAGGAAGGCTTCATTCTTTTAAATTATTTTAATATTTTGCAGATATAATGGCTGATTCAATAGATGAGTTCGGCCCATTGAGGCTTCCTGATACAATACATGTTATACCATATTTTTACTCAAATAACCCATGCCTTCTATGTTTGTTTGCCTACCCCTTCCTCTTCAGGAGATATTTTTGTAAATGTGCTATGCTAATTTTTTTTAATAGCAACATGTAAGAAAAAAAAAAGAACTTGGCATAGCTGCACTGCTGAAAATACTGCCTGAGGGGAGGCAGCAGTTGGAAAACAAACATTGAAGGCCCAGGTTATTTGAGTAGAAATAAAAAATATGGCATATTAATTATATCATACATTTTGGCTATGTTTTTATATTTAATTTTATTATTTATGTTATATTTTATTATTTTATATTTTATTATTTAACAGTGTCCATGAGTTATGACAGGTGTATATTACTACTTATATTTTTAAATATTTCACAATATGTTCTATATTTTCATTATGTGTATACGTATGTTGCTTTTAATGATCTGGAAGGTTAGGTTTTCAGTATAACGATTAACTGTTATTCCAGTTACTGTTGCTTCACTGTAGAAACCCTGGTGGCATAGTGGTTAAGAGTTTGGCTGCTAACCAAAAGGTCAGCAGTTCAAATCCACCAGGTGCTCCTTGGAAACCCTGTGGGGCAGTTCTACTCTGTCCTATAGGGTTGCTATGTGTCAGAATCAACTTGATGGCAATGGGTTTTTTTTTTTTTTTTTTTAATATAGCTTCATAGCAAATCTTAATATTTGATATTAATGACGTAAAACAGCGATTTTATTATAATCATGGGTTCTATGGGTCAGGAATCTGGACAGGAGAAAGCAGGGATGAGTTTTTTTCTGCTCTATGATATCTCACCTGGGAACACTCAAAAGTAGGGCTGATTCAAAAACTGGGTGCTGGATACCTCTGGTGGTGTCTGTACTTATACCCGTTGGTTGATGTAGGCTGCCAGCTAAGAACCCAGGTGGAGCTGTGGACAGGAAAAACTATACATGCGCTATATTTCTCATTGTCTAATGGTTGCAGGATAATTGAACTTGACTTTGCTGGGAAGTTAATGGAATCATTGTTCCCCAATAGTCCTTTAGCAATTTTTCTAATTTATTTTTTAGCTGTTCTAGAAGTTTCTTTAAGAAGCAATCACCTGAATTAAGTCCCACTTAATTTCTCAATTTTATTTTCAAATCATAAGTTGGCTGGGTATATACGATTTTTATGTCATCATCTTTTTCCTTGAGGACTCAGTAGTCATTGTTCCACTGTGTTCCTCTATTAAATGTTTTTGTGGAAAAGTCAGAGACCAGCCTTGTAACTGATATAATATTTGCCCCAATACCTGAAGAATTCTTTATTACTTTTTTATACAAGGTTGTTAACAATTCTGTGTGTTTTTTTCTGCAATACAGATTTTCCTTTCAAAGTATATATTCGAATACTTATTGATCCCTGAAAAGTCTTCTTAAATTTTACTTACCTCAATTAGGTTGGATTTTTTTTATTAAAAAAAAAAAGTATGCATATTTTATATCTCCTTTACACGTTGTTCGTATCATTTTTTTTTAATTTTCTTTTTTTATTTTCATTTTATTTTGTTTATTTTTCTTAATCATGATCTCAATGTCCATTACATTTTAGCAGTGTCTTTTTCTTTGTACAGCTACAAATTTATTTTTCGTTTCTACTTGTTTTTCATTTCTTTCTGCTGTCTTGCCTTATAGTTTCAGAATTCTTAAATCATCGTTTTAAGATTAACAAGGTGATTTTTCTTCTCGATTTCTATGTAATAAGTCTGTTTATGTCTCATGGTGTTATTTTTACTTAGGAGCTTTCTTGGTCTGCCCTCTCATCCTTTCTTCCTTACTAACTTTATTTTATCTGGAATTATATTTGTATAGCTCCTGTACTTATTTCTTATTAATTGTTATGTATTCTTAAATTCGATGATTGCTACCTGGTGCAGCTATTTGTAGGAGGTTATTTCTGAGTTAGACCTGGACCATTTTCCATACTAGCAGGAAATTTGTCTTTATGACACAAAGATACTAGGTAAGGAATTTCTTTTACTCTTTGCTTTTTCTTGTCTAATAGATTTCTGGAAAAAAAGGAACTCCTTAAAAAGCAACATTTTCTTATTCACTCTGTCTCAGTAAAAGATCATCCACCTGTGGTATTGGGGAACAAGAAATACCACAAGTGGATGACTTTAACAAAGAGAAGTTTATTCATTAACAGTCCAGTAAGCTAGAAATTCGAATTCAGGGAGCCAGCTCCAGGGGAATGCTTTCTCTCTGTGTCAGCTCTGGAGGAAGGTCCTTGTGATGCATCAATCTTCCCTTGGTCTGGGAGCATCGCAGCACAGGAGCTTCAGGTCCAAAGGATGTGCTCTGCTCCTGGCACTGCTTTCTTGGTGGTACGAGGTTCCCAACTCTCTTTTTGCTTCCCTTCTCTTTCCTTTTATCTCTTGAGGGATAAAAAGTGATGTAGGGCACACCCCAAGGAAATTCCCTTTACATTGGATCAGGGATGTGGCCTGAGCAAGGTGTTACATCCCACCTTAATCCTTTTTAACCACAGGCAGAGATTGTGACTTATAACACATAGGAAAATCACAAAATGGAGGACAGCCACACATGGCCTAACCAAGTTAATACACACATTTTTGGGGGGACATAATTCAATCCATGACACATGCCTCTCTGTTACGGCAATAGCCTTCCCTTATGCATTGTCATTCAGACATATAGATTTCTTTTAATATTATTAATGATAGAGTTTGTCTTTCAATTTCAAGTTCTTCTTGCTTTTTGTTGATTTCTAGAAGAAGTAAGCATAATTTGGATACCCTTTTAAAAATCAAGAGCTCTACATTCTTTGATCATTAAAAATTGCCATCTGCCTATATTTCTATCAATCTAAATATCATCCATAAAAATGTACAGCCATGTATTATTTTTTATGTGCACTCCCCTCCTTTCCATTCCTACGTATATCCTTAACACCTTTTGCCTATTCTACGGTAGAAGAGAGGCAATGGTTAAGAGCTCAGCTCTTAACCAGAAAAGCACAGGAAGAGGGAATATGGTGAAGTGGTCAAGACTACAGATAGCATCTAAGGACAATCTAACTGCCTGGTTTCAGTTCTGGCTCAGTCATTTACTATGAGTTTTATGATCTCAAATAAATAAGTAACTTGATTTTTCTTTTTTATTAAGGTAGGAGTTCTAAAGTTTTGTTCATAAAATGTTAAGAATAGTGTCTGTCTCCCAATAAATGCTCAATAAAATTAATATTTTTAAGTAGGTATAATTTTTATCATTATCATTACTCTTATAGAAGTGATTTCTTGACAGATCTCCCTGCTTCTATAATCCTCCCTTCCAGTCCATTGTTCACATTTTTTGAGAGGATATTTAGGCTGTTCACCTCAAATCCCCCTTTAGAAGTGTCCTATTTGTTAGAATCGAGTGTGGAGTTCCTCATGATCTGATGTGGATATTCTCTTGAGTCCTCTTTTACAATTCCCTGTTGGACATTTTATTCTGTGTTAGTAGCCAAATGCATGTAATTTTTGTTACACACCTGATTTTTTTATGCCACTCCCTCTAAATATCACTTCCTATTCAAAGCCTTTCCTGACTCCCCTTCCTGGGCCTTTCTTTACAGACAGAATTAATTAATGTATTTTCAAGCACCTTGTAAGTCCTTTGTTATTATGAATATCACAGAATGTATACAAAATTTTTTATATTTACCTTCCTTGTAAATTCCTCAAAGGCCAAGACAACGACTTATTTATCTTTTCATCATCTAGTTAAAAGCATAGGATTTAATACAGAATATACACTTAACAAATATTTTTGAACTGTTAATATATGATATTGAATTATCTACTTCATATTTTTTTCATATATGAGAATACTGATTATATTTGTTATCTCTTGGAAATACCCTATAATTAACTATATTAAATGGATGATGGTATGTGAACGATTTTTTAATTAATCGCTTTCATTTCCCCCTGCATTTCCAAGTGAGGAATCATTACAAATCATTTAGTTATAAAAATCAGGTCAGGTCCATAAATACATAACCATCAGCTATTTTTGTTTGCTCAAGCATACAGTTAGTTGATCCAGACTTGATATAAAATTGTATTGTCAATATTACGTTATTCAATAAATATCTCTCAAATATTTGATTTGAATTCAATCCTATTTTCAACTCCTGAGGAATACAAAGGAACTTCAAATGTAGGAACTGTTCTCAAGAAAAACAAAGTATGGTAAGGGGTAAGGCTTATATTTCTTTAAAATGTTTCTTTTATTTTCAGATTTACAAAATAATACAAGAATGAAAACAAAAGTAAAAATTATCTGTCATCTAAACATCTATACATAACCACAGTTAATAAATTATAATATATTTCACTCTTACTTTTCCGCTTATAATACCATAAAACCATAGGAAGGAATAATAGTAGAGTGGATTATATCACAGCTTTGGAGTCAACAGAAGTATTTGCCTAAACAGGTCTTACCTATTTAGACCTCATTGTTCTCATCTTAAAAATGGAAAGGAAAAAGTACATGCAATTACTACTTAATGCAATTTAACATGTCTCAGTTATAACCAACACTGTACTGTTTGGCATCCTGAGGCTAGAATACAGTACAGTGTTTAGAACTACTCTAATTAACTTAATCATTCCTCCATGACAGACGATTTATATTTTTCCAGAGTTACTTGTGTGTCTCTGGGTGTGTTTTACAATTACAAATAATACGGACATATAGAGCTATTTTTATACACTTGAAAGCAAATCTCTATGATAAAATTTTGGGGAAAACGGCTGAATCAAATAACATCTTTTTTAATTAATTGAGACTTTTTACTTTTTTTTAATTTAAAAATTTTCATCGTGGTAAGATATACACAGCAAGTCTCTGGGTTCAGAATGTCTGCCTTACAGACAACGCTTACTTAAGAACAGACTGTTCTAAAGCCTGTTGCATGAAAAATTCGAGTTAAACACAGTGGTCCGTAATAACAATGCACGCACTACTTTGTGATGCTCATGAATACATGCTGCAGTTTCAGCGGCTCGTCGACCCCGGGAAGGAGAATGCCACCTGACTTTTTAAGTTTGAATACTCTGTTCTTAATTGCCTCTCTTCAGGATAGTACTATGTAGTTGCTTTTATTATTATTGTATTATTATTATTATGTACTGTATTGTTATGTTTAAGTGTATTTGGAAGTGTTTCTTAAGTGTTTTATATGCATACCAAAAAAACCCCATTGCCATTGAGTCAATTCAGACTCATAGCAACCCAAAGGACAGATTAGTACTACCACCATAGAGCTTCCAAGGCTGAACTTTTTATGGAAGTAGACTGCCCATACCTTTCTCCAGTGAACCGCCAACTTTTGGTTAGCAGCCAAGCGCCTTAACCACTGCACCATCAGGGATCCTTCTTTATATGCATGGAAAGGTAAAACATATACCATACACTAAGACCAATACTTAACTGACACTAAATAAGACCCGCAGTACCTGTTTGGACTTACCTACAAATTTGACTTAAAGACATGTTTAAGAACAGATTTTGTTCGTAACACCGGGAGGTAACCGGGTGTCATAAACAAATGTTTTCAAACAAATGTTTGCCATTTTAACATTTATTAAGTGTAGAACTCAGTTGATAATTACATTCTCCATATCGTGCAACCATCACAACTATCCATTTCCAAATGTTTTTCATCACCCCAATCAGAAACTTGGTACCCCTTAAGCAATAAATTCTCATTTTGCCTTCCCCTAGCCCCTGGTAACCACTAACAAATTTTGTCTTTATGCATTTGCCTTTTCTAAATATCTCATATAAGTGGAATCATATAACATTTGTTCTTTTCTTTTTATTCACTGTGTATTAGAGTGTGTTTTTCCTTATTTTTTTTTTTACTTGTTCTATGGTATTTTGTAGAGATATATTTTATCTTTATCTAAGTTTATTATTATTATTTTAGATGAGGCAAATATGTGTGAAAGTTTTGATTCTTTCACTTTATATTATGACCTAAGTTTATATTATTAGTGATTCAAATATTTTCATTCTTCTTTTTACATAGACCAGCTCCTTGGATTATTTGTTCAGCATACAGATTGATTAAAACCAAAACCAAACCCAGTGCCCACGAGTTGATTCCGACTCATAGCAACCCCACAAGTCAGAGTAGAACTGCCCCATAGAGTTTCCAAGGATAGCCTGGCAGATTTGAACTGGCGACCCTTTGGTCAGCAGCCATAGCTCTTAACCCCTACACCACCAGGGTTTCCACAGACTGATTAAGTATGGTGAAAAGATAGAACCCTGATACACACCTTCCCTGATTTTAAACTACCCCGTCCCCTTGTTCTGTTTGAATGACTGCCTATTGGTTTTTGTACAAGTTCCTCATGAACACAATTAAGTGTCCTGGAATCCCCATTCTTCATATGTTGTCCATAATTTGTCATGATCCATGCAGTCAAATGCCTTTGCAGAGTCAATAAAACACAGGTAAACATCTTTCTGGTATTCTCTGCTTTCAGCCAAAATCCTGCTGACATCACTAATGATATTCCTAGCTCCATGTTCTCTTCTGAATCCGGCCTGAATTTGTGGCAGTTTTTGCCAATACTGACATTGTAAGTCTTTTTTTTTTTTTAATTTTAATCTTCTCTTTGGCTAATTTTGTGTAAGACTGCTTAACCTCTGATTATTTTCTCAGCCTTTTGGCCTGAGTATCAGACAATACTTCAAGTGGAAATGGTTCCTAATATAGGGCTTACCAGTTTATGCTTCACTTTCTTTTAACATCATATAACCACACAGTTTCTTGTGCAGAGATTTAATTTACAACCAACTAGTTCACCATTACTGCAAAGAAAAAAATCCACTTTCTTGACTGGGTAAACAATTCTAGTTTTATTATTGTTCCAACTCAGTTACCTAAAATTTTCATTTCATTACTTTTGGGATTCCATTGTTACTACTAGAAGTCTGCTCCTAATTTAATTCTCACTTTTTTAGTAAGTGCATCTATAAAGTTACAAAATGGAGTGTCTAATAATGGACTTTTAAAAAATTTGATGCCTGGGAGGGGGGCCAAGATGGCGGACTAGGTGGACGCTCCCGCGGATCCCTCTTGCAACAAAGACTCGGAAAAACAAGGGAATCGATCACATACATAACAATCTATGAACTCTGAACAACAAGCACAGACTTAGAGACGGAGGACGAACAAATACGGGCAGACAGCGACTGTTTTCAGAACTAGGAGCCAGCGCACCAGGCAGGTGACCTTCGGAGCTCGATCTGGGGCAGAGCCCAGGGGGGCAGACGGCACAGAAAGGGGGCCCACCCCTTCCCCCCCGAACCCATCCCGGGAGGAAGCCTAGCAGGTTGGCGCGGGCGGCGTAGGGGCGCAGCCGGAGGGAGAAACACCCGGGAGGCAGTGACTGATCTGAGAGGGGGGAGAACAGCGTCCCAGCTGGGGTGCCGTGCCGTCCGCCGGGAGTTAGGCGAGAAACCGACGGGGCGCGCGTGGGGGGGGGTCAGCTGTGTTTCCCTGGAGTGACCCCAGGGCGGGGCCCACGCGTTCGTGCGGGAGGACGCGCACCCAGTCCGCGCGTGTGGCACGGCACACCAGAGGGAGAAATCCCCGGAGGTGTCTGGTCTCAAAACAGGGAAAGCAGCATCCCAGACGGGGAGCCATTCCGCTGCGATCTGGGCACGCGCGCTCGCGCACGGGCGGGGCATGAGCGCGGGGTCCATTTTTATTACCCTGAATTGACCCAGAGGGCGGGACCACCTGGTCGTGCGAGTGACGCCCTCCCAGTTTGCGCGAGAGGTGTGGCACACTGGAAGGAGAAGTCCCCGGGAGGAACTGATTGGTCCCAAAGCGCAGAAAGTAGCGTCCCAGACAGAGTGCCGCCCTGCTGGGGCTTGGGCGCGCGCGGGCGGGGCGTGAGCGCGGAGTCCATTTTTATCGCCCTGAATTGACCCAGGGGGCGGGCCCACCTGGCCGTGCGGAGGAACTGATTGGTCCCGAAGCGCAGAAAGTAGCGTCCCAGACGGGGTTCCGTCCTGCCGGGGCTTGGGCGCGCGCACGAGCGGGGCGTGAGCACGGAGTCCATTTTTATTGCCCTGAATTGACCCAGGGGGCGGGCCCACCTGGCCGTGCAGGTGACGCCAACCCAGTTCGCGCGAGAGGTGTGGCGCTCCGGAAGGAGAAGTCCCGGGGAGGAAGTGACTGGTTCCCGAACAGGGAAAGCAGCGTCTCAACCCGGAAGTCATCCCGCTGGGATTTGGGCGCGCGCACAGGCGGGGCGTGACCGCGGGATCTAATTATAATCGCCTGAATAGACCCTGGGGGTGGGCCCACCCGTTCGTGCGGGAAACGCCCACCCAGTGCCCACGAGCGGTGCCGCGCACCGGAGGAAGTCCCCAGGAGGAAGGGACTGGTTTCCGAGCAAGGAAAGCAGTGTCCTAGCCAGGGACCCGTCCAGCCCGGATTTTGGCGAATGGGGGCGGAGCGTGAACGTGGTGTTCAGCTCTATATTCTGTGGTGCTACACTCCTAGCTCTCAGATCCCTCCCCCACCCTCCCCAGGCGACCCCATTAACATCCGAATACCCGGAGCCAGAGAGAGAATTCAGATAGGGATCTGACTGCATTTTTTTTTAGCTGACTACTTGGAAAATCTAGTTTCCCAGTGATGGCTCGGAGACAGCAGTCCATATCAAACCACATAAAGAAACAGACCATGACAGCTTCTCCAACCCCCCAAACAAAAGAATCAAAATCTTTCCCAAATGAAGATACAATCCTGGAATTATCAGATACAGAATATAAAAAACTAATTTACAGAATGCTTAAAGATATCACAAATGAAATTAGGATAAATGCAGAAAAAGCCAAGGAACACACTGATAAAACTGTTGAAGAACTCAAAAAGATTATTCAAGAACATAGTGGAAAAATTAACAAGTTGCAAGAATCCATAGAGAGACAGCATGTAGAAATCCAAAAGATTAACAATAAAATTACAGAATTTGACAACGCAATAGAAAGTCAGAGGAGCAGACTCGAGCAATTAGAATGTAGACTGGGACTTCTGGAGGACCAGGGAAACAACACCAACATAGCTGGAAAAAAATCAGATAAAAGAATTAAAAAAAATGAAGAAACCCTAAGAATCATGTGGGACTCTATCAAGAAGGATAACTTGCGAGTGATTGGAGTCCCAGAACAGGGAGGGGGGACAGAAAACACAGAGAAAATAGTTGAAGAACTCCTGACACAAAACTTCCCTGACATCATGAAAGAAGAAAGGATATCTATCCAAGATGCTCATCGAACCCCATTTAAGATTGATCCAAAAAGAAAAACACCAAGACATATCATCATCAAACTTGCCAAAACCAAAGACAAACAGCAAATTTTAAAAGCAGCCAGGGAGAAAAGAAAGGTTTCCTTCAAGGGAGAATCAATAAGAATAAGTTCAGACTACTCAGCAGAAACCATGCAGGCAAGAAGGGAATGGGACGACATATACAGAGCACTAAACGAGAAAAACTGCCAACCAAGGATCATATATCCAGCAAAACTCTCTCTGAAATATGAAGGAGAAATTAAGATATTTACAGATAAACACAAGTTTAGAGAATTTGCAAAAACTAAACCAAGACTGCAAGAAATGCTAAAGGAGATTGTTTGGCCTGATGACCAATAATATCAGGTACCAGCACAATACAAGGTCACAAAACAGAACGTCCTGATATCAACGCAACTCAAACAGGGAAAGCACAAAAACAAACAAATTAAGACTAATTCTAAAAAATAAATAAATAAACAAAATAATACACACAACAGGAAATCATGGAAATCAATAGCTAAACGATCAAAATAATCAAAAAGAGGGACTAAATATAGGAGGCATTGAACTGCCAGATGGAGAGTGATACAAGGCGAAATAGAAGGATACAAGTTAGGTTTTTACTTAGAAAAATAGGGGTAAATAAAAAGGTAACCACAAAAAGGAATATCAATGCCATAACTCAAGAAAAAAGCCAAGAAAAACGTAACGACTCAATAAACACAAAGTTAAACATTATGAAAATGAGGATCTCACAAGCTACTAAGAAAAACGTCTCAGCACAAAAAAGCATGTGGAAAAATGAAATGGCCAACAACACACATAAAAAGGCATCAAAATGACAGCACTAAAAACTTACTTATCTATAATTACGCTGAATGTAAATGGACTAAATGCACCAATAAAGAGACAGAGAGTCACGGACTGGATAAAAAAACACGATCCATCTATATGCTGCCTACAAGAGACACACCTTAGACTTAGAGACACAAACAAACTAAAACTCAAAGGATGGAAAAAAATATATCAAGCAAACAATAAGCAAAAAAGAAGAGGAGTAGCAATATTAATTTCTGACAAAATAGACTTTAGACTTAAATCCGCCACAAAGGATAAAGAAGGACACTATATAATGATAAAAGGGACAATTGATCAGGAAGACATAACCATATTAAATATTTACGCACCTAATGACAGGGCTGCAAGATACATAAATCAAATTTTAACAGAATTGAAAAGTGAGATAGACACCTCCACATATATAGTAGGAGACTTCAACACACCACTTTCGGAGAAGGACAGGACATCCAGTAAGAAGCTCAATAGAGACACGGAAGACCTACTTACAACAATCAACCAACTTGACCTCATTGACTTATACAGAACTCTCCACCCAACTGCTGCAAAATATACTTTTTTTTCTAGCGCACATGGAACATTCTCTAGAATAGACCACATATTAGGGCATAAAACAAATCTTTGCAGAATCCAAAACATCGAAATATTACAAAGCATCTTCTCAGACCACAAGGCAATGAAGCTAGAAATCAATAACAGAAAAACTAGGGAAAAGAAATCAAATACTTGGAAACTGAACAATACCCTCCTGAAAAAAGACTGGGTTATAGAAGACATCAAGGAGGGAATAAGGAAATTCTTAGAAAGCAACGAGAATGAAAATACTTCCTATCAAAACCTCTGGGACACAGCAAAAGCAGTGCTCAGAGGCCAATTTATATCGATAAATGCACACATACAAAAAGAAGAAAGAGCCAAAATCAGAGAACTGTCCCGACAACTTGAGCAAATAGAAAGTGAGCAACAAAAGAATCCATCAGGCACCCGAAGAAAACAAATAATAAAAATTAGAGCTGAACTAAATGAATTAGAGAACAGAAAAACAATTGAAAGAATTAACAAAGCCAAAAGCTGGTTCTTTGAAAAAATTAACAAAATTGATAAACCATTGGCTAGACTGAGTAAAGAAAAACAGGAAAGGAAACAAATAACCCGAATAAGAAACGAGAAGGACCACATCACAACAGAACCAAATGAAATCAAAAGAATCATATCAGATTACTACATAAAATTGTACTCTAACAAATTTGACAACCTAGAAGAAATGGATAAATTCTTGGAACAACACTACTTACCTAAACTAACACATACAGAAGTAGAACAACTAAATAGACCCATAACAAAAAAAGAGATTGAAATGGTAATCAAAAAACTCCCAACAAAAAAAAGTCCTGGCCCAGATGGCTTCACTGCAGAGTTCTACCAAACCTTCAGAGAAGACTTAACACCATTACTATTGAAGGTATTTCAAAGTATAGAAAAAGACGGACTACTACCCAACTCATTCTATGAAGCTACCATCTCCCTGATACCAAAACCAGGTAAAGACATTACAAAAAAAGAAAATTTTAGACCTATATCCCTCATGAACATAGATGCAAAAATCCTTAATAAAATTCTAGCCAATAGAATCCAACAACACATCAAAAAAATAATTCACCCTGATCAAGTGGGATTTATACCAGGTATGCAAGGCTGGTTTAATATCAGAAAAACCATTAATGTAATCCATCACATAAATAAAACAAAAGACAAAAACCACATGATCTTATCAATTGATGCAGAAAAGGCATTTGACAAAGTCCAACACCCATTTATGATAAAAACTCTCACCAAAATAGGAATTGAAGGAAAATTCCTCAACATAATAAAGGGCATATATGCAAAGCCAACGGCCAATATCACTCTAAATGGAGAGAACCTGAAAGCATTTCCCTTGAGAACGGGAACCAGACAAGGATGCCCTTTATCACCGCTCTTATTCAACATCGTACTTGAAGTCCTAGCCAGGGCAATTAGGCTAGACAAAGAAATAAAGGGTATTCAGATTGGTAAGGAGGAAGTAAAGCTATCACTATTTGCAGATGACATGATCGTATACATGGAAAACCCTAAGAAATCCTCCAGAAAACTACTGAAACTAATAGAAGAGTTTGGAAGAGTCTCAGGATATAAAATAAACATACAAAAATCACTTGGATTCCTCTACATCAACAAAAAGAACACCGAAGAGGAAATAACCAAATCAATACCATTCACAGTAGCCCCCAAGAAGATAAAATACTTAGGAATAAATCTTACCAAGGATGTAAAAGACCTATACAAAGAAAACTATAAAACTCTGCTACAAGAAATTCAAAAGGACACGCTTAAATGGAAAAACATACCCTGCTCATGGATAGGAAGACTCAACATAGTAAAAATGTCTATTCTACCAAAAGCCATTTATACATACAACGCACTTCCAATCCAAATACCAATGTCATACTTTAAGGGAATAGAGAAACAAATCACTAATTTCATATGGAAAGGAAAGAATCCCCGGATAAGCAAAACATTACTGAAAAAGAAGAAGAAAGTGGGAGGCCTCACCCTACCTGATTTCAGAACCTATTATATAGCTACAGTAGTCAAAACAGCCTGGTACTGGTACAACAACAGGCACATAGACCAATGGAACAGAATTGAGAATCCAGATATAAATCCATCCACGTATGAGCAGCTGATATTTGACAAAGGACCAGTGTCAGTCAATTGGGGAAATAATAGTCTTTTTAACAAATGGTGCTGGCATACCTGGATATCCATTTGCAAAAGAATGAAACAGGACCCATACCTCACACCATGCACAAAAACTAACTCCAAGTGGATCAAAGACCTAAACATAAAGACTAAAACGATAAAAATCTTGGAAGAAAAAATAGGATCTACCCTAGGAGCGCTAATACAGGGCATAAACAGAATACAAAACATTACCAAAAATGATGAAGAGAAACCAGATAACTGGGAGCTCCTAAAAATCAAACACCTATGCTCATCTAAAGACTTCACCAAAAGAGTAAAAAGACCACCTACAGACTGGGAAAGAATATTCAGCTATGACATCTCAGACCAGCGCCTGATCTCTAAAATCTACATGATTCTGTCAAAACTCAACCACAAAAAGACAAACAACCCAATCAAGAAGTGGGCAAAGGATATGAACACACATTTCACTAAAGAAGATATTCAGGCAGCCAACAGATACATGAGAAAATGCTCTCGATCATTAGTCATTAGAGAAATGCAAATTAAAACTACGATGAGATTCCATCTGACACCAACTAGACTGGCATTAATTCAAAAATCACAAAATAATAAATGTTGGAGAGGCTGCGGAGAGACTGGAACTCTCATACACTGCTGGTGGGATTGTAAAATGGTACAACCACTGTGGAAATCCATCTGGCGTTATCTTAAACAGTTAGAAATAGAACTACCATACAACCCAGAAATCCCACTCCTCGGAATATACCCTAAAAATACAAGACCCTTCACACAAACAGATATATGCACACCCATGTTTATTGCAGCTCTGTTTACAATAGCAAAAAGCTGGAAGCAACCAAGATGTCCATCAACGGACGAATGGGTAAATAAATTGTGGTATATTCACACAATGGAATGCTACGCATCGATAAAGAACAGTGACGAATCTCTGAAACATTTCATAACATGGAGGAATCTGGAAGGCATTATGCTGAGCGAAATGAGTCAGTTGCAAAAGGACAAATATTGTA
The DNA here is from genome assembly GCF_030014295.1 of Loxodonta africana. Taxonomy (NCBI): domain Eukaryota; kingdom Metazoa; phylum Chordata; class Mammalia; order Proboscidea; family Elephantidae; genus Loxodonta; species Loxodonta africana. The sequence continues at coordinate 61,921,398 of NC_087345.1, read as the reverse complement.
TAAGACCACTATTATAAGATCTTGAGAAATAGAAAAAACGGAAAAGAACACATACTTTTGTGGTTACAAAGGGGGGAGGGAGGGAGGGAGGGAGGGAGAGGGCTTTTTATTGATCAATCTGTAGATGGGAACTGCTTTGGGTGAAGGGAAAGGCAACACTCAAAACAAGGAAGGTCAGCCTAATTGGACAGGATTAAAAGTAAAGAGGTTTCCGAGATAAAATGAAAGCTTCAAAGGATAGCGAAGCAGGGGCTGGGGTCTGGGGAACTTGGTTTGAGAGGACTTCTAAATCAATGGGCAAAACAATTCTATTATGAAAACACTCTGCATCCCACTTTGAATTGTGGCACCTGGGGTCCTAAATGCCAACAAGCAGCCATCTAAAATACATTAATTGGTCTCAACCCACCGGGAGCAAAGGCAAAGGAAGAACACCAAGGTCACACGACAACTAAGAACCCAAGAGACAGAAAGGGCCACTTGAACCAGAGACCTACAATATCCTGAGACCAGAAGAACAAGTTGGTGCCCGGCCACAATCGATGTCTGCCCTGTCAGGGAGCACAAGAGACAACTCCTGAGGGAGCAGGAGACCAATGGGATACAGACCCCAAATTCTCATTAAAAGACCACACCTAATGGTATGATTGCGACTAGAGGAATCCCAGAGACAATGCTCCCCAGAACTTCTGATGGCACAGGACAGGAACCAACCCCGAAGACAAATCATCAGGCATGAAAAGGACTGGTCAGTGGGGGGGAGAGAGATACTGATGAAGAGTGAGCTAATTAAATCAGGTGGACACGGGAGAGTGTGTTGGCAACTCTTGACTGGAGGGGGGATGGGAAGATAGAGAGGGAAGAAGGTAAAATTGGCACGAAACGAGAGACTGTAAGGGCTGACTCAATAGGGGGAGAGCAAGTGGGAGAAGGGAGTAAGATGTATGTAAACCTACATGTGACAGACTGATTGGAATGGTAAATGTTCACTTGAAGCTTAATAAAAATTAAAAAAAAAAAAAAAAAAAAATTTGATGCCTATTTGAATATATTGTGCTTCCTCACAACATTGTCTTATTTGAGTACTAGAAAATTTTCATTCTTCTCTCATTTCTCTCTATTCATTCATTCTGGAGCTATAATTAGGTGTAAGTTGGCTCTAATCACTATAGCTCTGAAATATTTTCAAATATTATACAACCAAGTCTCTTTGTTGTATAACATTTGAAAAAATATCTTCAGCTAGATATTATTCCTGGTCTCCAAATTTGTATTTTGTTTCAATAGTTTTATTTCATTTTTGAAAATGTTTTAGATTGATTTTGAGATCTACCTGATCATTAATGAAAACCTCTAACTGAATGTTCATCTTCGTCATTGTGAATCTATCCTTTATTTCCTTTCTCTTTTCAAACATAGCTATCCTATGTAATGTAGCTACCATTTCCAACAATTGAAAAATACAGGAGCTCTAAAGCTTTGTGATTTCTGTCAACAAAATCTCATGATGTCTTACCTCCTTGAATGGATGGTTACCTTTGATTTTAATTCATGTTTATTTGTGAGTTTTGTGGTGAATTCTGCCTGAATCTGGGAGTTCTATCAAATTTGGACCACTTTTTGTTTAGAACCATGGCTTAATGAGGGAATCAGTGCTTCAGCCTTCCTAGTTAGCTTGGCCCACATCTTGAAATCTCAGCCAAAGAGTTCTTATTGGTATTTGCTGTAAGGAAATCCCAATTCCTCCTGGCTATCTCCCTGGTTCCAATTCTGAGTTTCAAGATCTGGTTTTGGATCATTGATTTTTCATTGGGTGTTTGTGGGGAGTGGTTGGATGATTGGGGATCTTTGAAGATTGCCCCTACATCCTTAAGTGACCAGAAATACATGTATACATCCAAATCATCTTAACTCAGGTCTAGTTGTGTTTCAACGGAGACGGAGTAGGGATGGGAGTCCTTCAGACATTGTAGTCCGCCATGATCCTGAAAGAACATGCTCTGCTCCACTTAATAAATGATCAAATTCCACTATTTGACCACAAATTCAAATTGCACATTCTCATTACTTGTTTTTATTTCATGGAGACCTATTCCTCCAGTCTTTTTGCTTTCTTTTCTTTTGGCCTATAGTCATTACCTACAAGTGAAAACTAAATAAATTATACTCAATTTTCTTTTTTTCATAAAGTATTCACATACTTTTTATAGTAACCCTTAACCCCTAAATCAATCCTATCATTTATTGTCTGCTACTTTTCCAAGAACTTTTCAACCTCTGTAGGGAAAATAGCATAAACCTTTTGATTATCTTTATAAGAAATGAATAATATTTAATTTTATTTTGCCCCTGAGGTTGTCCATCAATCTTTTATTAATTTTTTAGAGGATTCAATTCCCTGTATATTGGGGGTTGTAAAATTATTCCAAAGGATGCCACTAGTTCTCATAACCTTGGTTTTCTAAACAAATGGCTAAATATCCTATTTTGGTAAGAAAACATTGAGCATTGGTGATAAATTAAGGTGCTGTTCTTTCTTTCCAGATTAATCCTTATTTTCATTATGTTTAACTTATTTTCTCCTGGTCTATTCTAGAAGAGAAAATTATCCAATGTAATTCTCACTACCAATTCATTTATTATCCAAAAAAAAAACACCTTGGAAGTTTGGCTTGCTCTTGAACTATGTTAGGTATTTGAATACAAAAATGAGTATGACAAAGTGGCCACAATTTCTAAGAAGACCATATAAATTAGACAAAGATATTTATGAGATTGTGATAAGTGGTAAAGTAAAAAATATATCATAAAACATAGGGGAAAGAGTATTGGATTATGTAAGAGTAGGAGTTAAAAAAAAAAAAAAGTTCATTGCAGGTGGAGCCAAGATGGCGGAATAGACAGATGCTTCTGTGTAGCCCTCTTTACAACAAAGACCTGAAAAAACAAGTGAAACGAGTATATTTGTGACAAGCTGGGAGCCCTGAGCATCAAAGGCAAGCTTAGATAATGAACTGAGGGGCGGGGAAGGAAGAGACTGTTCAGAAGTGGAGAGCAGTTACCGGACCTGAATCGCAGGGAGCCCTCAGGCACCATTCCTGGAGCGGCGGCGGCAGCAGCGATGGCGGCGGGCTGATCCTAGCATTCGGCTTCAGTTTCCTCAGAAAGAAGCAGCCAGTGACACAGCCCACTCACACCTCTGGAACCCGAGCAGAAGGGCGCTCTCGGCAAAAGCTAAGTACTTGCATATATTTTACCGCGCCCTCCCCCCCCGCCCCCGCTCAGTCCCCAAGCCGGCTTCAGTGGCTGAATCCCTGGGCATGACATAGACCCTGGTGAGCACCTAGAGCCATCCTCCCAGCCTTGGGGAAGGAAGGAATTTGCAGTTGGGTGGAAAAGATAATTTGCTAGCTCCATTAACCGGGGGAGCTCAGGACTGAACTGGCTCTTGTCCAGGCATAAATCGTCCATGGACCTTGAGGACCTTTCCCTTCTGCATGGACCTGTGTGGGCCTATTTCAGGAGAATAGGCCCTTGTTGGCAGACTCCAACCATTTCAGCTGTGTGGTGGAGAGGTGGGTGTTTGATATTTGACATTGCTTTGCCTATTAAACAAGATCCTCACTTACTCACATCAGGAACCTAAGGACTGGTAGCTTCACTCAGGTCACCCAGCCACCTGCGACAGGGGTCCAAAGATAACTAGTACCTCCCAGTCCTTACAACCAAAAACTTTGGGTACCCATGGTCCCTCTGCAGAACCCACCCACCAGCATGCTCTAGGGAACAGAGAGACGCATTTTCCTCAGAGACACTTGGGGGTCGGTTCTCAGCCCCCTGCCTTGTTCAGAGCGTGACCTCCTGCTGCAGTCACATCCTGGTATCTGATACTACGCATCCATAAAGAACAGTGAGGAATCTGTGAAACATTTCATAACATGGTGGAACCTGGAAGGCATTATGCTGAGTGAAATTAGTGAGTTGCAAAAGGACAAATATTGTATAAGACCACTATTATAAGAACTTGAGAAACAGTTTAAACTAAGAAGAAAACATTCTTTTGTGGTTACAAGAGGGGGGAGGGAGGGACGGTGGGAGAGGGGTATTCACTAATTAGATAGTAGATAAGAACTACTTTAGGTGAAGGGAAAGACATCACACAATACAGGGGAGGTCAGCACAATTGGACTAAACCAAAAGCAAAGAAGTTTCCTGAATAAACTGAATGCTTAGAAGGCCAGCATAGCAGGGGCAGGGGTCTGGGGACCATGGTTTCAGGGGACATCTAAGTCAATTGGCATAATAAAATCTATTAACAAAACATTCTGCATCCCACTTTGAAGAGTGGCATCTGGGGTCTTAAACGCTTGCAAGCAGCCATCTAAGATGCATCCATTGGTCTCAACCCACCTGGATCAAAGGGGAATGAAGAACACCAAGGACACAAGGCGATTACGAGCCCAAGAGACAGAAAGGGCCATGTGAACCAGAGACTACATCATCCTGAGACCAGAAGAACTAGATGATGCCTGGCTACAACCAATGACTGTCCTGACAGGGAGCACAACAGAGAACCCCTGAGGGAGCAGGAGAGCAGTGGGATGCAGACTCTAAATTCTCATAAGACCAGACTTAATGGTCTGACTGAGACTGGACGGATCCCAGTGATCATGGCCCCCAGACCTTCTGTTGGCCCAGGACAGGAACCATTCCTGAAGCCAACTCTTCAGACATGGAGTGGACTGGACAATGGTTTGGAGAGGGATGCTGGTGAGGAGTGAGCTTCTTGGATCAGGTGGACACTTGAGTCTATGTTGGCATCTCCTGCCTAGAGGGGAGATGAGAGGGTGGAGGGGGTTAGAAGCTGGTGAAATGGACACAAAAAGAGAGAGTGGAGGGAAAGAGTAATTGAGAGTGTGTAGCAAGGTGTATATGGGTTTTTGTGTGAGAGACTCACTTGATTGGTAAACTTTTACTTAAAACACAATAAAAATTATAAAAAGGCTTCATATTCAAGGTTAGTTTTGAAAGGAGTCTTGAAGGATATTTGAGGTTTCACTAGGGTGAAGAGGGAGACCTGGTGGCATGGTGGTTAAGAGCTCGGCTGCTAACCAAAAAGGTGGGCAGTTCAAATCCACCAGCCGCTCCTTGGAAACCCTATGGGGCAGTTCTACTCTGTCCTATAAGGTCGCTATGGGTCGGAACCAACTTGATGGCCCCTAACAACAACAACAGGGTGAAGAGGGTAGAGGTAAATATTCTAAACATGTTGTCGTTGTTAGGTGGCATCAAGTCAGTTCCAACTCATAACGACTCTATGTACAACAGAACAAAACACTGCCCAGTCCTTCACCATCCTCACAATGACTGCTATATTTGAGACTATCGTTGCAGTTATTGTGTCAATCCATATCGTCAAGAGCCTTCCTCTTTTTCACTGACCCTCTACTTTACCAAGCATGACATCCTTCTCCAGAGACTGATCCCTAACGATAACATGTCTGCAGTACATGAGATGAAGTTTCACCATCCTTGCTTCAAAGGAACATTCTGGCTGTACTTCTTCCAAGACAGATTTGTTCATTCTTCTGGCAGCCCCTGGTATATCCAGCATTCTTTGCCAACACTATAATTCAAATGCATCAATTCTTGTTTGGCCTTCCTTACTCATTGTCTAACTTTCACATGCATATGAGGTGATTGAAAATACCATGGCTTGGGTGAGGTGCACCATAGCCCTCAAGGTGACATCTTTGCTTTTTAACACTTTAAAGAGATTTTTTTCAGCAGAATTTCCCAGTGCAATATGTCATTTGCGGATATTCAAAGGGACTAATGTCTGGGAAATAATAGCATGTTTAAAAGTCTGAACACAGTTATATATAATTACCAAAGAAAATATATGAGGAAATATGAGTAAGAAAGAAACTTTTCTCAATTTGCCTTATAGATACTTTTAACATATTGATCTCCATACTCAGGCATGAGTTTCTCAAGTTGGAACATTTATCCACCCTTTTGTATTTACCATTCAGCCCAGTATCTGGCTAATTGTCAATCTTCAAGAAATGCTTAATTGATGAAGGGGAAAAAAAAAACATTACTATTATCTGGCCCACTAAACGACCAGTGATGTAAAGACCAAAGACCACTAAAAGTCTAAAGAACCACTGCTTTACAAAAGAACAAAATTAAAGATTGAAATTACTGTATTGATTGCTTGTCACTCACCATTAAAATGTTTCTTAATTTTTAAAAGACTGTATCATATGATAATTCATTTATCATATCAGAAGGCATTAGGGTCACTATGAGTCAGAATCTACTCAATGGCAATGAGTAAGTCAAAGTCCTGAAAAGATATATAAGACTAGATAGTAAATGCCAATGGAATTAAGAAGAAAGGACTAAAACTCGATCTCTAAGGTGTAGGTGTGTATGTGAGAAAGGGCTGAGAGTAGGTAATGAAGAATCTCTAGAACATTATCAGTGTCTTTAGCAAAGGAATAGACCAAGGAGTGGAGGAGGAAGGACTGGAGGTAATAAAGGTTGTCAACTTGGTAGGGTGAGAGGAATGAAGATGCTCCACATTGGTCTAACGATATATATCAACAATCAAATGCTTTACAAAAATCCCAAATTTAATGTTGCAAATGTGCGTCAAAGATTTTTTCCATGAAACATTAAAAAAAAAAAAAAATGTTTCATAAGGGTGTTAAGTGGAATGACATCCCAAAAGATTAAAAATTGAGTTTGATAATCAGCTAAGCTGTCAGTGACAGCAAAAATAAATAAATATGTTGTGGGGAAATGAGGTTTCCCAAATGTAAACTCTTTGTAAGTATAGGCAGTCTCCTTATTATGAACGAGTTCCATTCCTAAGCCTGTCTTTAAGTCGAATTTGTACATAAGTCAGAATAGTTAAGCATGGTATGTACCTAACATCAGTTAGTCAAATGTCTGTCTTAGTATGTGGTATATAGTGTACCTTTCTATGCATAAAAAAGATTAAGAAACCTTCCAGACACATTAAAATGTCTTTAACATAATAATACAGTAATAATAATAATAATAATGTTTTGATGTGCATTGGAAAGTAGCACTCGTTTATTACTAAGAACCATTGTACATACTTTGGATTTTTAATATAGTAGGCTTTACGGGGGTTTGTCCTTAACTACAGGTTGTATGTAAATCCGACATTTGTAACCCGGGGACTGCCTGTATTTTCAGTCCTCTCATTGTTTTGAACTATGGTTAAAGTCTTGTTCAGTTTAAGTTCTAAATCGCAATTACTTCAAAGTTTTTCTCAGAGAGACTGTCAGGATGAAATCATTGCAAAAAAAAAAAAAGAATTGTTCAGTGAGTGTTATTGCCCCAACTATATCTCACATATATATAAGTCTATATTGCTTATTTTCTCTAAGAAGCAGTTTAATTTTAGCTAAGAAATAAAGGGTGAGAGCCTGAGAGAATTCATATTATTTTTGAAGAAGTGTTCATTTTATTTTTCAAACCATCAATAAAATCAGGATTAGACTTTATCCCCTGCTTTTCTTAAATACATTGGGACTGTTGACTTTTGCTATAGTAAAAACATTTTCTTTGACAGTGCAATAAAATTAAATGCACTCAAAGACTTGAACAAGCAATAAATGTTTTAAGTACAGAAAATAAAATTTTTAAAGTACTAGCATAAGTATTAGAAAACGATTCTGCTCCAAAACAGGAATATCTGTCAGAAAGTCTATTTAAATAATAAAATATTAGTAACATCTGAACAGAAATAGTGTCATGCCTGAGCTGTAATATAACCTGTGTGGGAGAGAAGACTACATGTGAGATTTTTAAGTACCCTTTCTTTGAAAAAAATAAATCTAATATGCATTCTTAAAATTAGAGCCATGTGGGTAGTCTAACATCTGCTACTGCTGCTGTCCATAGTTGTTAAAGCTACTCTAATCACTATGTTGTTAATCCTATGTTTAATTTTAGAAAGAATATGCCTGTTATATGATATTAAGCCCCTTTTTTATGCTCTTCTCTCATCTGAAGATACATTTATAGAAAACAAAATCCAATCTCAATTCAGGTTCATTGTGATAGCCTTTGTTTAAGGCAATATTGGGGGATCATAATAACAATTGTTATCCCAACCCTGATCAATGGATAAAAAATAAAACAAAGTACCTACCTGAAACCTCTTTATGTTGACCTTATATATAATCCAAATGCTTATTGATCTGCTCAATTCATCTACAAATCAAGTAGATGACAGTTTATCTAAAATGCTCACAAATCCAGATAATTTTCATTTTCACAATGACTAACTGTCATTTGGACATCTCTGTTCTTTCTGAGGTGCAGTAATAGTGAACAGATTTTTGCAGCCTTTGTTTGCTATCTGAGAAGTTTTATACAGATGATACAGTTCACACAGCCTTACAGAACAATGGTATCTGGGTCTCGATTTCCTCTTTCAAAGCCATGACATAAGGACAAACTCTTGGCTGCATCATGTTTAACATAAGCTTTAAATTTCTTTCACAATGGAAAATTTTCAGCCTTTGGGAATATATTTATAAAAAACTTGTGCTGAGTTCTCAACATGAGTATTTTTTAAAATAAATTTATGTCCCCTTCTGCCTGCTGAAAGAGAGGATCTGGATTTTAGGAAGTCTATCTATTTATTTCTCCAGATGAAAGAGAAAAAAAAACAGAGAGTCTGCCTGTTGAACCAATACATTTTTTACCCATAACTCCTAGTCTGTTTACACTCTGTTAGTTTCTCTTCCCCTCCCCTCCCCTCCCCTCCCCTCCCCTCCCCTCCCCTCCCCTCCCCTCCCCTCCCCTCCCCTCCCCTTCCCTATTCCCTTCCCTATTCCCTTCCCTATTCCCTTTCTCTCTCTCTTTCTCTCTGACTATTGACTTAAGAATGCAGTGGTGATTAAATGGAATAGCTTCACATATTTGTTTTTTTTTTTTAATAATTTTTATTGTGCTTTAAGTGAAAGTTTACAAATCAAGTCAGTCTGTCACATATAACCTTATATACACCTTACTCCATACTCCCACTTACTCTCCCCCTAGTGAGTCAGCCCTCTCCCTCCTTCCACTCTCTCAATTTGTGATCATTGTGCCAGTTTCTAACCCTTTCTACCCTCCCATCTCCCCTCCAGACAGGAGATGCCAACACAGTCTCAAGTGTCCACCTGATACAAGTAGCTCACTCTTCCTCAGCATCTCTCTCCAGCCCATTGTCCAGTCCTTTCCATGTCTGATGAGTTGTCTTTGGGAATGGTTCCTGTCCTGGGCCAACAGAAGGTTTGGGGACCATGACAGCCGGGATTCTTCTAGTCTCAGTCAATTAAGTCTGGTCTTTTTATGAGAATTTGGGGTCTGCATCCCACTGCTCTCCTGCTCCCTCAGGACTTCTCTGTTGTGCTCCCTGTCAGGGCAGTCCTCAGTTGTGGCCGGGCACCATGTAGTTCTTCTGGTCTCAGGATGATGTAAGTCTCTAGTTCATGCGGCCCTTTCTGTTTCTTGGGCTCATAGTTATCGTATGACCTTGGTGTTCATTCTCCTTTGATCCAGGTGGGTTGAGAAAAAATGATGCATCTTAGATGGCCGCTTGTTAGCATTTAAGTCCCCAAACACCACACTTCAAAGTGGGATGCAGAATGTTTTCAAAATAGAATTTATTTTGCCAATTGACTTACAAGTCCCCTTAAGCCATAGTCCCCAAACCCCTGCCCTTGCTCCGCTGGCCTTCAAAGCATTCAGTTTATCCCAGAAACTTCTTTGCTTTTGGTCCAGTCCAGTTGAGCTGACCTTGCCTGTATTGATTATTGTCCTTCCCTTCACCTAAAGTAGTTCTTTTCTACTATCTAATAAGTAAATAACACTCTCCCACCCTCCCTCCCTCCCCCTTCTCATAACCACAAAAGAATGTGTTCTTCTCAGTTTATACTATTTCTCAAGATCTTATAATAGTGGTCTTATACAATATTTGTCCTTTTGCCTCTGAGTAATTTCACTCAGCATAATGCCTTCCAGGTTCCTCCATGTTATGAAATGTTTCACAGATTTGTCACTGTTCTTTATTGATGTGTAGTATTCCATTGTGTGAATATACCATAATTTACTTAAACATTCATACACTGATGGACACCTTGGTTGCTTCCAACTTTTTGCTATTGTAAACAGAGCTGCAATAAACATGGGTGTGCATATATCTGTTCGTGTAAAGGCTCTTATTTCTCTAGGGTATATTCCAAGGAGTGGGATTTCTGGGTTGTATGGTAGTTCTATTTCTATCTTTTTAAGAAAACGCCAGATAGATTTCCAAAGTGGTTGTACCATTTTACATTCCCACCAGCAGTGTATAAGAGTTCCAATCTCTCCGCAGCCTCTCCAACATTTATTATTTTGTGTTTTTTGGATTAATGCCAGCCTTGTTGGAGTGAGATGGAATCTCATCGTAGTTTTAATTGCATTTCTCTAATGGCTAATGATCGAGAGCATTTTCTCATGTATCTGTTAGCTGCCTGAATATCTTCTTTAGTGAAGTGCATGTTCATATCCTTTGCCCACTTTTTGATTGGGTTGTTTGTCTTTTTGTGGTTGAGTTTTAACAGAATCATATAGATTTTAGAGATCAGGTACTGGTCGGAGATGTCATAGCTGAAAATTTTTTCCCAATCTGTAGGTGATCTTTCTACTCTTTTGGTGAAGTCTTTAGATGAGCATAGGTGTTTGATTTTTAGGAGCTCCCAGTTATCTGGTTTCTTATCGTCATTTTTAGTAATGTTTTGTATTCTGTTTATGCCTTGTATTAGGGCTCCTAACGTTGTCCCTATTTTTTTCTTCCATGATCTTTATCATTTTAGTCTTTATGTTTAGGTCTTTGATCCACTTGGAGTTAGTTTTTGTGCATGGTGTGAGGTATGGGTCCTGTTTCATTTTTTTGCAAATAGATATCCAGTTATGCCAGCACCATTTGTTAAAAAGACTATCTTTTCCCCAATTAACTGACACTGGGCCTTTGTCAAATATCAGCTGCTTATATGTGGATGGATTTATATCTGGGTTCTCAATTCTGTTCCATTGGTCTACGTGCCTGTCGTTGTACCAGTACCAGGCTGTTTTGACTACTGTGGCTGTATAATAGGTTCTAAAATCAGGCAGAGTGAGGCCTCCCACTTTCTTCTTCTTTTTCAGTAATGCTTTACTTATCCGGGGCTTCTTTCCCTTCCATATGAAGTAGGTGACTTGTTTCTCCATCACATTAAAAAATATCATTGGAATTTGGATCGGAAGTACATTGTATGTACAGATGGCTTTTGGTAGAACAGACATTTTTACTATGTTAAGTCTTCCTATCCATTAGCAAGGAATTTTTTTTCCACTTATGTAGGTCCCTTTTAGTTTCTGGCACTAGTACTTTGTAGTTTTCTTTGTACAGGTCTTTTATACCTTTGGTAAGATTTATTCCTAAGTATTTTATCTTCTTTGGGGCTACTGAATGGTATGGATTCGGTGATTTCCTCATTGATGTTCTTTTTGTTGATGTAGAGGAATCCAAGTGATTTTTGTATGTTTATTGTATAACCTGAGACTCTGCCAAACTCTTCTATTAGTTTCAGTAGTTTTCTGGAGGATTCCTTAGGCTTTTCTGTGTATAAGATCATGTCATCTGCAAATGGAGATAATTTTACTTCTTCCTTGCCAATCCGGATGCCCTTTATTTCTTTGTCTAGCCTAATTGCTCTGGCTAGGACCTCTAGCACAATGTTGAATAAGAGCGGTGATAAAGGGCATCCTTGTCTGGTTGCCGTTCTCAAGGGAAATGCTTTTAGGCTCTCTCCATTTAGAGGGATGTTGGCTGTTGGCTTTGTATAAAAAAAAGTAGATGCCCTTTATTATGTTGAGGAATTTTTTTTCAATTCCTATTTTGCTGAGAGTTTTTATCATGAATGGGTGTTAAATTTTTTTTTTTTTGGGTGTTGGACTTTGTCAAATGCCTTTTCTGCGGCAATTGATAAGATCATGTGGTTTTTGTCTTTTGTTGTATTTATATGGTGGATTACATTAATGGTTTTTCTAATATTAAACCAGCCTTGCATACCTGGTATAAATCCCACTTGGTCGTAGTGTATTATTTTTTTGATATGTTGTTGAATTCTATTGGCTAGAATTTTGATGAGGATTTTTGCATCTATGTTCATGAGGGATATAGGTCTGTAGTTTTCTTTTTTTGTGATGTCTTTACCTGGTTTTGGTACCAGGGATATGGTGGCTTCATAGAATGAGTTAGGTAGTATTCCATCATTTTCTATGCTTTGAAATACCTTTAGTAGTAGTGGTGTTAACTCTTCTCTGAAAGATTGGTGGAACTCTGCAGTGAAGCCCTCTGGGTCAGGGCTTTTTTTTGTTGGGAGTTTTTTGATTACCTTATCAATCTCTTTTTTGTTATGGGTGTATTTAGTTGTTCTACTTCTTATTGTGGTAGTTTAGGTAGGTAGTGTTTTTCTAGGAATTCATCCATTTCTTCTAGGTTTGCAAATTTGTTAGAGTACAATTTTTTGTAATAATCTGATATGATTCTTTTAATTTCAGTTGGGTCTGTTGTGATATGGCCCATCTCATTTCTTATTCAGGTGATTTGTGTCCTTTCCTGTGTTTCTTTAGTCAGTCTGGCCAATGGTTCATCAATTTTGTTAATTTTTTCAAAGAACCAGCTTTTGGCTTTGTTAATTCTTTCAATTGTTTTTCTGTTCTCTAATTCATTTAGTTTAGCTCTAATTTTTATTATTTGTTTTCTTCTGGTGCCTGATGGATTCTTTTGTTGCTCACTTTCTATTTGTTCAAGTTGTAGGGACAGTTCTCTGATTTGGCTCTTTCTTCTTTATGTATGTGTGCATTTATCAATATAAATTGACCTCTGAGCACTGCTTTTGCTGTGTCCCAGAGGTTTTGATAGGAAGTGTTTTCATTCTCGTTGCATTCTATGAATTTCTTTATTCCCTCCTTAATGTCTTCTATAACCCAGTCTTTTTTGAGCAGGGTATTGTTCAGTTTCCAAGTATTTGATTTCTTTTCCCTGATTTTTCTGTTATTGATTTCTACTTTTGTGGCCTTGTGGTCTGAGAACATGCTTTGTAATATTTTGATATTTTGGATTCTGCAAAGGTTTGTTTTATGACCTAATATGTGATCTATTCTAGAGAATGTTCCATGTGCACTAGAAAAAACAGTATACTTTGCAGCAGTTGGGTGGAGTGTTCTGTATAAGTCCATGACGTCTAGTTGGTTGATTGTAGCAATTAGGTCTTCCGTGTCTTTATTGAGCTTCTTACTGGAAGTCCTATCCTTCTCCAAAAGTGGTGTGTTGAAATCTCCTACTATAATTGCGGAGGTGTCTATCTCACTTTTCAGTTCTGTTAAAGTTTGTTTTATGTATCTTGCAGCCCTGTCATTGGGTGCATAAATATTTAATATGGTTATATCTTCCTGGTCAATTGTCGCTTTAATTATTATGTAGTGCCCTTCTTTATCCTTTGTGGTGGATTTCAATTTGAAGTCTATTTTGTCAGAAATTAATATTGCTACTCCTGCTCTTTTTTGCTTGTTGTTTGCTTGATATATTTTTTTCCATCCTTTGAGTTTTTGTTTGTGTCTCTAAGTCTAAGGTGTGTCTCTTGTAGGAAGCATATAGACGGATCGTGTTTCTTTATCCAGTCTGAGACTCTGTGTCTCTTTATAAGTGCATTTATTCCATTTACATTCAGCGTAATTATAGATAAGTATGTGTTTAGTGCTGTAATTTTGATGTCTTTTTGTGTGTGTTGTTGACAATTTTATTTTTGCACTTACTTTTTTTTGCTGAGACGTTTTTCTTTGTAAATTTTGTTTTCCTCATTTTCATAGTAGTTGACTTTATGTTTGCTGAGTCGTTATGTTTTTCTTGGTTTTTATTTTGAGTTATGGAATTGTTAGACCTCTTTGTGGTTACCTTAATATTTACCTCTATTTTTCTAAGTAAAAACCTAACTTGTATCGTCCTATATCACCTTGTTCTCTTCTCCATATGGCAGTTCCATGCCTCCTGTATTTAGTTCTTCTTTTTGATTATTGTGATCTTTTACATAATGACTTCAATGATTCCCTGTTTTGAGCACTTTTTCTTTTTAAAATTAATCTTAATTTCTTTTTCGGATTTCCCTATTTGAGTTGATATCAGGATGTTCTGTTCAGTGACCTTGTGTTGTGTTGGTATGTGATATTATTGATTTTCTGACCAAATAATTTCCTTTAGTATTTCTTGTAACTTTGGTTTGGTTTTTGCAAATTCTCTAAGCTTGTGTTTTCTGTAAATGTTTTAATTTCACCTTCATATTTGAGAGAGAGTTTTGCTGGATATATGATCCTTGGCTTACAGTTTTTCTCCTTCAGTGCTCTATATATGTCATCCCATTGCCTTCTTGACTGCATGGTTTCTGCTGAGTAGTCTGAACTTATTCTTATTGATTCTCCTTTGTAGGAGACCTTTCTTTTATCCCTGGCTGCTTTTAAAATTTTTCTCTTTATCTTTGGTTTTAGCAAGTTTGATGATAATATGTCTTGGTGATTTTCTTTTTGGATCAATCTTACATGGGGTTCGATGAGCATCTTGGATAGATATCCTTTCATCTTTCATGATGTCAGGGAAGTTTTCTGCCAATAGATCTTCAACTATTACTCTCTGTATTTTCTGTTATCCCTCCCTGTTCTGGAACTTCAGTCACATGCAAGTTATTCTTCTTGATAGAGTCCCACATGATTCTTAGGGTTTCTTCATTTTTTTTAATTCTTTTGTCTGATTTTTCTTCAACTATATTGGTGTCAATTGCCTTATCCTCCACCTCCGCCACTCTGCATTCCTATTGCTCGATTCTGCTCCTCTGACTTCCTATTGAGTTGTCTAATTCTGTAACTTTACTGTTAATCTTTTGGATTTCTGAATGCTGTCTCTCTATGAATTCTTGCAGCTTATTAATTTTTCCACTATGTTCTTGAACAATCTTTTTGATTTCTTCAACTGCTTCATCAGTGTGTTCCTTGGCTTTTTCTGTAGATTGCCTTATTTCATTTCTGAGGTCATCCCTGATGTCTTGAAGCATTCTGTAATTTAGTTTTTTATATTCTGCATCTGGCAATTCCAGGATTGTATCTTCATTTGGGAAAGATTTTGATTCTTTAATTTGGGGAGTTGTAGAAGCAATCATGGTCTGCTTGTTTATATGGTTTGTTATCGACTGCTGTCTCCGAGCCATCTATAAGACATTAAAATGATTTATTTTATATTTGCTCACTGAGTCTTATCTTGTTTTGTTTTCTTTCAATATACGTAGATGGGCTACTAGATTGCACTGTCTTGATTGTTGTAGCCTTTGAATCACTTATGTCCTATTACCAGCTGGTTTGGGCTGTTACCAAATATATAAGCCTAAGAGTCTCTTCTCTATTCTTGAGAAGAATCTGATTTTGGGTCACCAAGTGTGTGGTGTAGACTGTTACCTATTCACTTAGAGGAGTAGTGGTGATAGTTGTGTGCACCAGATTCTAGCAGCAGCAGGGGGTCACATTCCAGGGGGGGGCAGGATGCTGTCAGGCTTCCCCCAAGTGCCAGTGAGGTAGGTGTGTCTCTATTCCTAAAGCATTTTGGTGGGTGGGCTCTGCAGCTGTACCTTGGGCACCCAATGCATGTACCTCTATAGATTGGTAGGTGTCAGTATCCTCAGACCCCAATGGCAGGAGGCTACGTGGTTTGGGTGGAGCTTCAGCCCTCAGTTCCCAGTTGTGGGTCAGTGAGGGCTCTGTTTAATAGGTAGAGATATCAGACCTGGGAACCCTGTCTTTCCAGTAATCAGCTAAAACAATTATAGTCAGATCACTATCAGAATTGCCTTTGCATTATAATAGCCACCTTGTTCCCTGTAGGGATGAAAGCCCAAGACTGTGGATCTCATATGCTTGGCTGGAGCTGGTTCTGTATTTTTAGTCCAATTTTGGGAAGTCAGGGAAGGATTTTTGGTCCCTGGATTTTTTGTAGCTGCTTCTCTCAGGCCAGGAGAATGGGTTAGGAAAAGACAAAAAAAAAAACAAAAAACTGCAGAGCATTTCACGCTCTGGTCCAGGAAATTCCGGCATTAATGAAGCCACCTGGGAAGGGGAGGGGAGGGATCAGGTAGATAGTAGAGAGTAGCACCCAGGAATATAGAGAAAGTTACTTATCTTGCTTGGTGATGACTCTTTTATCTGAGATTCCAGAGGGGTTTGTAGCCTGTGTGCATTGGCTGGGTCGAGATTTCCCCCAAGGGTCAGGCCCGTGTCCTGTGCTTGTGCTGTCTCAGAAGCTGTGGTCGGTTCCTTCACTCCCAGTCCAAAGCCCAGCATCAAGATTCCCCAGCTGGGACACTGCACCCCAGGCTGTAAAACCAGTCGCTGCCTCCCGGTAACTTCTCCTGTCAGCCGCTTTGCTGCACTGCCTGCTGCACTGGCTGAGCTTCCCCCGAGGTTACTTCTGGGGGCTAGGGCTGCGTCCTGTGTTTGCGCTGTCTCAGGATGCCGTGCTCAGCTCCCCTGTGCCCAGTCCAAAGCCCAGCGGCAAGGTTTTCTGACTGGGACGCTGGCTCCAGGCTCCAAAAACAGTCGCTGCCTCCCCATGGTTGCTCGTTCTCTTTTAGCCACATCAGTGTGCAGCCTCCTTGTGCTGGCCGTATCTCTGTCACTCAGGTCAACTCTTTAGATCTGTGTTTGATGGTCAGAGTTTGTAGATTGTCATGTATGTGACTGATTCACTTGTTTTTCCGGGTCTTTTTTGCAAGAGGGATCCAAGGTAGCTTCTACCTAGTCAGCCATCTTGGCCCCACCTCCACATATTTGTTTTTAAAGACCTAGTCTAAGTTAATCAAAATTGGTGAATATATAACAACATGAATATATATGCTGAGAAAGTAATCCAAGAAGCTGGACTATATAAAGAAGAACATGGCATCAGGATTGGAGGTAGACTTGTTAACAGTCTGCAATATGTAGATGACACAATCTTCTCTGCTGAAAGTGAAAAGACATGAAGCATCTACTGATGAAAATCAAAGACCACAACCTGAAGTCTGGATTACACCTTAATATAAAGAAAACAAAAATCCTCATAACTGGACCAATAAGCAAATCATGATAGATGGAGAAAATTGACGTCATCAAGGATTTCATTTTACTTGGATCCACAATCAAAACCTATGGAAGCAGCAGCCAAGAAATCAAATTATGCATTGCATTGGGCAAATCTGCTGCAAAACACCTTTTTAAATTGCTAAAAAGCAAAGGTGTCACTCTAAGGACTAAAGTGCACCTGACCCGAGCCATGGTGTTTTCAATCACCTCACATGCATAAGAAAGCTGGGCAATAAATAAAGATGACCAAAAAAAGAATTGATGTACTTGAATTAGGGTGTTGGCAAAGAATATTGAATATACCATGGAATGCAAAAAGAACAAACAAATCTGTCTTGGAGGAAGTACAGCCAGAATGCTTATTAGAAGCAAGGATGGCGAGACTTTGTCTCACATACTTTGGACATGTTATCAAGAGGGAACAGTCCCTGGAGAAGGACATCATGCTTTGTAGAGTAGAGGGTAAGCGAAAAAGAGGGAGACTCTCAGCAAGATGGATTAACACACTGGCTGCAACAACAGGCTGAATCATAACAAGGATTGTGCAGGATTGGGCAGTGTTTTGCTCTCTTGTACACAGGGTCACTATGAGTCGGAACTGACTGGATGGCACCTAGCAACAAACAACAACGATAAAGACAGGTTTTCTGTTTTGTTCTGAATAAATTAGTCATTTAAAAAAATTGATACTATACAAGGGAAAAATGTATGTTAGCAATATTATTTTAACCTCTAAGTATATAAATAAAAACTAAGTGGCCATTCAACTGCTAGTGTTCTCTTCTTTTAGCACAATTTAGCAATTATTGCATTCAACCTCTGTTTCTTTAAAGAGCATGTCTGTAAAATTCATGAAGCTTCTACTCCCTGTTGAACATAAAAATTTAACAAAAGCAGAGAGAATAATCATGATTCCAACAAGCACAGGCATTTGTATGTCTATACCTGTATCTAAATCTATTTTATATCTGTATCTATAATTAAATCTGTTCATTTTTTAATGTATATGATCCATTCTATGAGTCGGAATCGACTCAACGGCACTGGGTTTTTGCTGGGTATAATCCATTGATAGCTATAGTGTTTAAAGATCCAAACTAAGGGACGTGAGTTATAATCATTTTTTGTGATCATATATATATATATATTTGTTGTTCTTTGTTGTTGTTAGGTGCCATTGAGTCAGTTTCGACTCATGGTGACCCTATAGGACAGAGTAGAACTGCCCCATAGGATTTCCAAGGAGCAGTTGGTAGATTTGAACTGCTAACCTTTTATAGCAGCTGAGCTCCTAACCACTAAGCCACTATAATAGAAATAATTATATAGATGCTATATTTCTAATGACATCTTTGTGAAACATCCAACCCCTCCCCTTTTTATTTTAGGAGCACCCTGATTTTACTTTGGAAAACTACTCTTCTGTCATTGAATTCAGTCTTGGTGGATATCAGATGGAGTACTCTATTCTCGCCCTGGCCAAAATGTAGGCATTAAGAAAAATATAGGACAATTAGATTGGTTTTTCCCTGGAATTTGAATCTTGACTGGCTGCCTCTGACTGTAAGGAATTTGTTCCTTTATCCTATTTTGCCATGCAAATATTTTAATTTTTATATCTGCTATGAAATGAAAAAAGGTTGGGAAATGCTGATTACATCATCTTTCCTTCTTTTGGACACTACCTTACTTTGCCTCTTGAGTAAAAACTCAGTATTACACTCATAATTGCACAGCTTTTAAGCTGGGACCTGTATACATTTTGGTAGTCACTGGGTGGTGCAAAGGGTTAGGTGGTGGCTACTAGTGAAAAGATTGGAGTTTCAAATCCACCCAGAGGTTCTTCAGAAGAAAGGTCTGGCAATCTAGTTTAGAAAGGTCGCAGTTGATGAAAACCCTGTGTACAGTACAACACTGAATAACATGGTGTCATCATGAGTTGGAATCCACTCAACAGCCACTGGTTTTATGGGTTGGTATATTTTTAAACTTCAATATTTCTTTTTTAATTTAAATAATTGATGTCTTTAACTTTTGAATTATTCCATAAAGAACAAAATGAAAATTAGTTGTTGCCATTTGGCTCCAACTCATGGTGGCCCTATGTAGAACAAAAGGAAACCTGGCCAGGGTGTTGCATCATCCTCACAATCGCTCCTATGTTTGAGACCATTGTTGCAGCCACTGTGTCAATTCACCTCATAGTTTCCCAGCTTTTCACTGACCTTCTACTTTACCAAACATGATGTCATTTTCTAGCGATTGATCCCTCCTGATCTGATGACTTGTCTAAAGTAAGCAAGCCAATTCTCTCCATCTTCACTTTTAGGGAACATTGTGACTGTACTTCCTCCAAGACCTGTTTGTTCGTTCTTCTGTCAGTTCTTGTTATAGTCAATATTCTTAGCCAATGCCACAATTCAAATGCATCAACTCTCCTTCAGTCTTTCTTTTTTTTTTTTTTGGTCCAGCTTTCACATGCATATGAGGCATTGAAAAGACCATGGTTTAGATTAGGTGTACCTTAGTCATCAAAATGACATTTTTGCTTTTTAATAATTTAAAGAGGTCTTTTAAAAAAAAAATTTTTTTTTACAGTGGATTTTCTCAATACAATAATATGTCATTTAATTTCTTGACTGCTACTTCCATGCTTCATAAAGTCAATCTTCTTCCTTTCCACATCTCCCAAATGGGGATTAAAAAAAGTCACTTAAGAAGCTATATTTGGTTCTAATGAAAAGATTGTGAAGAAAAGAAGTATTAACATTTTTATGGGTGTATAATCAAAGTTAAGGGCAAGTAATAGTTGGGATTTGATAATTTGCTTACTAACTTGATGAGAGACATACAAATTCATAATTTATATTCTTTCCCAATCTAACTGGATATTGTCTTAGATATCTAGTGCTGTTATAACAGAAATGTCACAACTGAATAGCTTTAACAAAGAGAAATTTATTCTCTCACTGTCTAGGAGGCTAGAATTCCATATTCAGTGTGCCAGCTCTCAGGGAAGGCGTTCTCTCTCTGTCAGCTCTGGGGGAAGGTCCTTGTCATCCATCTTCCCCTGGCCTAGGAGCTTCTCAGTGTAGGGGACTTGGGCCCAGAGGACACGATCTGCTCCTGGCACTACATTCTTGGTGGTATGAGGTCCCCATGTCTCTCTGCTTGCTTCTCTGTTTCGTATCTCAAACGAGATCCACATAAAACACAATCTTATCTTATAGATTGAGTCCTGCCTCATTAAAGGAACTGCCACTAATCCCACCTCATTTACATCATAGATGTAGGATTTATAACACACAGGAAAATCACATCAGATGACAAAATGGTGGACAGTCACACAGTACTGAGAATCATGGCCTAGCCAAGTTGACACACATTTTTGGGGAACACATTTCAATCTATAACAGATAGTTAAATTGTTTTTCTTACCCAAAGTTTTAAAAAGGATGTAACATAGGGTCACTATGAGTCAGAATCTACTCAACAGCCCTTTTTTTTTTTTTAATGGAGAGTAGGACATCAAATTAGTTTACATTTACCCCAGTATCAATGTATGGTGGTAATAATCCCACTGTTATTTATTATTGTTCAGCTATTCCAGAGTAGGCAATTGGTAAAATATTTGTGTTCTGGTCAAGTTTCAGTCCTCTGTCAGCAACACTGAATTTCAAAGACTTCCATTTTATGCACTATTGGTCATGTAAAACAAAATAAAGTTTTGATGTAACACTACTGGGATGATGACAGGTGTTCCAGGAGTTGACTTCAAATATCATAAAGCTTTGTATTATTGAACAAACTTGAGAAACTGTTCGAGGTAAAATATTCCACAGATAGATGTAATTCAGAAAGCAAATCACAAAAACTGTGTGAAATATGCTCCAATCATAGTGTATAGGTAAAGTGGAAAGACCCTCTAAAAAAAAAAAATCACACCATAATTTATCCAATTAATGATATTCTTATTAATAATACAAATTTGCTTATGATAGAATTTTCTGTAAAATTACTTATAAATTACACTATAGCACTTGGCCTGCATTAGGTTTGTTGTCATGTGTCATATAATCAGTTTTGCAAATCTGTGAACCATAACTAGTTTTCTACAGAACTTGATGTATCAACAAACCAGGGCAGAGTTTTTTGATGTGAAGACAAGTTCTAAGAAGCTGTTTGGGAAAATAAAATCTCTGCACAAATCCTCCCAAGTATTTCCAATTACTTGGTGTGTGATTAATGGATTTTCATTTCGCTCTTGAAATTAGTAACGTACCCAGTTTGAACCGACACACATCCCATGCCTTACTCTGAACGCGTCAGCAGTTAAACTGAAGCATATTTATTTTATCGCCTGATGAATTGAAGAATAAACAATTAATCATAGTTATTCTTTTCCTTCTCTCAACCCTTGATGGATGTTCTTGTATACATGATGTCATTGATGGATATTTATTCCACTTCTGTAAATAGTGATGCATAAAAGTTTAACTGCAGGTACATGCCTCTTCCACTCTTGATGCATAAAAATGTAATTGCCACATTGCTGAAAGATAATGGATTGCATCACTTTAGGACCTAAGTTACTCCTTGCCAGTTTCTTTTTTAGGAAGAGTCATTAACACAAGTAACTATTATTTTTTGTTTAGAGAACTACAATAGAAACACATGGAGCTCCTTACCAATCATACTAAGCTGTTTAGGACAGTTGGCTGTGGCTTTGTGTTATATTCCCAATGGCTAAAATATCTTTTATCATGGGCATTTCATGAATCAAGTGAACTTTCTAGTGGAAATAAAACTATTAAGTCTCAATCAATCCATTAGTTGTTCAAAACTTAAAAAGAGTAGTCTACAAAGCTGACTACAGTTCCTCTTTTCGCCCACATCTCAAAATTCTTCAATTTGACTTATACTCCTACAAATCATTTGAAACTATTGTTTCAACATAATGATTTTCAGTGTTTATTTTGTTTATTGTTTCTGTCTGTTTTTGTGATGTTTGATCCTGCTGATGACTATCTTCTTAAAATTTTAATCTTTTCACTTATTGTGTATACCTCTCTGTTCTTTTTTGTTTTTTTCCTTCTAGTTTTTCCTTGAGCTCTATTTCTGGCCATCTTCTCAACCATAACTACAACTACAATTTGTATGTATGTTACTCTCTTTCTAGTCTTAAACCACCTAATCCATTCTTTGTATTATATGAAAGCAATTTTTCTGAAATACATATCTGTTTAATCACATTTTTGCTTAATATCATTTAATATTTTTATCATTTATAGGATAAGGTCAAAATTTGAGCATTGTATGCAAAACTCCTTAGATTATGGCCTGCATCAATATTTTGAAAACATTTCCTTCTTGTCTCACACAAAAATCCACATGTTAGACAAAATGCATGGTAGAAATTGTGGTTATTCAAATGGACCATGATTTCTCACACCCTTTAACATACTAGTCCCCTGCAGTTGGATAGCTACTTGTTCTTTCTTTTCTACCTTTTGAATGCTTATTTGCCAAAAATAATTTAATTCAAATTTTACCTCCTCTCTTAAGATTTTTCTTAACTCATGGGAATAGATACTTCTACATCTAATTTCTCTTGAAAAAATTCGCATGTCACAATGTAGCTCTGATTACAGTATCTGTATGTCTGCTTTTATGCTATTGCAAAGAGATTATTTCAAAATAGCTAGTATTTTCTGTCTATTCTTATATCCACAGAAACTAGCCCAGCATCTAGCATATAATTGACACTTAAAAACATTTACTGAAAGACTGAAGGAAGGATTGAAATTGAAAGATTTAGAGGCAGAGCTAGTGATTTTCGTTATAAAGATTTTAACCACGATAGAAAAAGATGTATATTATAAGCAAATATATGCATGTTATCTAAAAACTGGAATAGCTTTTTTCCTAAATCATGGTTTACAAAATCAATATAAAGGGTTCTTTGAAGGGGAAAAAGTATATATTTTAAAAATTATAAAAGCCTGAGTGTATTAAGAGTTTCACTAACATGAATAAGTAGTCTTTCATTTGAAATTTGATGAAGAGAGCAAAATTTAAAAGGGAAGTTTTAATACTGAATACTATGTAGAAAAATAACAGATTTTGCAAAATATTTGATTAACATCCCAATAATTTTCAGTAAAAAATAACACATAAGGTGGTAGGTTTAACAATCTTACTCTGTCTACCAACATGTAAGTCACTTGTAAACAAAGTGAACGTATGCATATATGCCTTTGTAAACATCTGGATGCTGTTTGAACCTTCATTTTTCTAAAATTAGCATATCTATGAAGTATTGATTGATGGCCTGGCAGAAAATATCTTCTCTCTAAAAGATAAAATGTCACTGGGGGCAAAAATTGTTTGCACTCAACTACCAACATCAAGGGTTTCCGTTCACATTCACTCATTAACACTGCAGAAGAAAGACCAGGTGATCTGCTTCCGTGAAGACTGCAGCCAAGGAAACCTAACTCTGTAATACATGGGATCACCGTGAGTCAGAATTGATTTGATGGCAATGGGTTTGTTTGGGGGGTTTAAAGAATAAAAGGAAGGAATAATAACAACTGATTTTTAGAAAATGGCATTGACCAACAAGCTAAAAGTAAATGGTAGCACTGAAGAACAAGAGACAGTGACCAACTCACCTTCATATTGTATTAGTTAGCAAATGGAATTCTTGATTGACACCAGAAATATCCTCTGGAAGTGATGATGATAACAGTTAACAACAAAAGGCCTTGAGGGAAAAAAAAGAAAAAGCATGATCCCACCAACGTCAAGAAAATATTTAAATTGATTTTAGGTTCTAAGAAATAAAAACTCTGCGATGTATGACAACCAGTCATAACAAAAGGCATAAGAATATTGTAAAAGAAAAAAGAAAAAGTTGTATCTGATTTCTGAACATTCTGAGATCATCTCTGACTTAAAAGAACCTGTAAAATAAGACTAAGTTCTAGCCTTTAGCTATCTAAAAACCCAACTGGCTACGATACTTTCTTTCTGAATGTTTTGAAAGTTAGATTTTGTTGTAGGATCCTGAGACTACATCAGAGAAAAGTGTCCAATTCCAAAAAAAAAAAAAAAATTCCATCTATCATAATTTATAGAGATCTTTGGTTTGGTTTCTGTCTAGAGAATGAATTTGCTTAAAATGTTTTGGAGGTCACATCTTTTATAAGAAATGTTGAAAGGAATTTGATATATTTATCTTGGATAAATAGTGATTAATAGGGATTATTATAGCTGCCTAATTATTTGAAGTCTTGTAAATTCTAAGACTTAAATTTATTCAGTGTCATTTCAGAGGATCAGAGAAAAAAGGGTAGCTGGTTTCAAAAAAACTTCCCAAAAGTTAGTTCTTCTCAATCAAGAAATAACATTTCTTGAAAAATGCATGTCCTTTTACTGGAAATGTACAAGTAGTATTGATGGTCACTATTTTTTTTTTTTTATGTAGGGGATGCTATGGAAGCATTCTAAGGTATATGGCACTCTCTTTCTAACAATAATTTCTAAGTAATAGATTTCCTACGTTTTATTTTGCAATACTTTTTCAGAGAGCGTTAAGTCATAGAACACTCAGAGTCTGAAGAGAACATAAGGCTTTCGATATAAGGTTAATTGAGATTTTGTAGTGTTAGAGCTCTGTTTTTTTATTAAGAGGTGTATAGAATGCTCTGTCCTCCATGTGTCTTGTGTAACACTAACAAATTGCTTTGAGTGGGACAAAGAAAAAAGAAAAGGGCTAGCATTTCTTTTTCTTTATAAACTCCATAACTTATTTCCAGCTGATTTTGTAAAGATATGAAGCTAGTGCATATATCACACCCAGTATGTAAATTCTATTTTACATTTGGGATAACCATTTTGAAAAATGGATATAGATCTGGAAAGCTGGGATGGCAAGAATAATAAGTTGATATATGTCTTAGAAAAAAAAAACTCATTTCTTAATAATGCAAACATGAAAACTATGATATTAATAATTTGTGATAAAACTCCATATGCAAAAAAGTACAATTCTAAATGAGGGAGTGATTGACTCTTTGGAGACATAATGACTATGTTGGATCTTGAATTTTGTCATTTACCAGAGGAATAGCCAAAACCCAAAAATGTTGCCATTGAGTCGATTTCAAACTTACAGTGACACTATCTATAGAACAAAGTAGAATGGCCTCCTAGTGTTTCCAAGGCTATAATATTTACAAACATAGACTGTCATTGCCACATTTTTCTCCTACAGAGCGGCTGGTGGTTTTGAAATGCAGACCTTTCACTTAAGAAGCTGAGGGCTTAACCACTGTACCACCAGGCTCAATGGAAGAATAAAGGGTTCAAAAAAATAAATTCAGGAAGGGAGTATTTCCTGTTCAAAGTTATGAAAGTATGAGATCAGATGGCACATTGATTAAAGTGATGATTTGGTATGGCTGAAGAATTTGGTGAGAGGAAGATGGGTGTTACATTAAATGTAGATGGAAAATAGGAGGCAGAGCCAAGATGGTGAAATAGACACATCCTGTCATCCCTCTTACAACAAAGACTAAAAAAAAACAAACGAATCAAATATGTATGACAAGCTAGAAACCCTAATCATCAAAGACAGAGCTGAAGAATTGGACTGAGCAGCAGGTAGAAGGAGAGACAATTCAAAAGCAGTGGAAATGGGGAACTACAGACCATGGGTTCACTGGTGCCCTGCTAGCTGAGTCTACAGAGCACACATGGGCTGAGGCAAGCAGCAACATCCCAAGCTGAGGCCCACCACATCTGGTGTAGCCAAGCAGCAATGAATCTGCACTCACCTCAAGAATCAAACAAGAGAGACACCAGACTTTCAAAAGTTAAGTGCAAGCTCTCAACTTACTGCACACACTGGCAAAATAACCCCTCCCACTCTAGAGCTTCATAGCATAGAAGAACTTCCTTCCCTTCACCATCCCCCACCCTGCTCTGACACCAGTCTCACAGCATTCAACAATGCCACACCCCCTAAACTGGGAACTCAGGGCCAGTCACGAGGCCCCAGCCCTTTGCATAGCCACTAGCATATGGGGTCCACAGATTTGCAGTGCTTCTCATCCCACCCAGTCCCTTATGGGCCGATTCAACACTGCACAGCCTCATTGGCATAAAACAGCAGGGCAAACCCCTGAAGCCCATTTTCACCTTTAGCATTTTAGGGGAAGCTGCAGATTTGTGATATTTGACAATACCCTGCGCCTTAAGAAGGGGACTCACCCCACACTGGGTGCCTGAGGGCCAGTGGTACCACCCACTCATCTAGCCACCTACAACAGGGGTCTGAGAACTAGTGGTACTCCTGATCCTTCCAGCCAAAGGCACCAGGTGCCCAAGGACTGGCTGTACTACCCGCCCACTACATGCTGTAGGGTACAGGGACTTGCCTTTTACCCAGCAGCTGTCAGCCCCTATCTTGCCTCACAAATCATTCCCCACTGCAACCAGAGACCTGTGCCTACTCTGAACGCTCCCACACAACTCTGCCTGCCTAGGGCTGTAGACGACAGTCTGTACCACACACTTGGTGACCGATGACCCAGGCACCTGTGCCCTAAATAAATTTAGCCCACAAGAACAGTGAGCAGACCCCTGGGCTCATACACTTAGTAGCTGCTCTGATCATCTGGAGACAGGATCTGAGAGCTCCAACGACGCCAACAACCAAAGCAACTCACATGCCCCACCTACTTAGGCATAACAAAACAAAAATACAGGACATAGTAAATGAAAATACAATAAATAAATGCAATAACTATTGATGCCTTGGAAATAACAGTTAATATCAAATCACATCAAAAAGCAGGACAAGACAGCTCCAGCTAGCTATCAAAATAAAGAACCAAAAAACCTTCCAGAGAAGATAAGGCAATGGAATTATCTGAGGAAGAATTCAAAAGACCAATATACAGAGCTCCCCAAGGAATCAGGAAGGAGATCAGGCAAACCTCATACCAAGCCAAAGAACACACAGAAAAAGCAATAGAAAATTTCAGGAAAACAATACAAGAACAAAATGAAAGTATAAACAGGCTGATATGGAAATCTAGGAGAAGAACAATAAAATTTCAGACTTAGACAACTCAGTAGAAGGTCATAGGAGCAGAACTGAGACAATGGAAGTCAGAATTAGTGAGATTGAAGATAAATCCCTAGACATCAATTTGAGGAAAAAATCAGAAAAATGAATGAAAAAACATGAAGAAAGCCTAAGAATTATGTTGGACACTATCAAGGGGAAAAACCTACGAGTGATCAGAATACCAGAACAAGGAAGGATAACAGAATACACACAAAGAATTGTTGAAGATTTGCTGGCAGAAAGCTTCCCTAATGTCATGAAAGATGAGAAAATATCTATCCAAGAAGCTCAAGGAACCCCACACAAGGTAGACATCAAAAGAAAATAACGAAGGCATATCATAATCAAACCAAACCAATGCCAAAACCAAGGACAAAGAAAGAATCTTGACAGCAGCTAGGGATTAAAAAAAAGTCACCTACAAAGGAGAATGAATAAGATTAAGCTCTGACTACTCAGCAGAAACCACGCAGGCAAGAAGGCAGTGGGATGACTTATATAAATCCTTGAAGGAAAAAAGAAAAAAATGTCAACCAGGAATTATATATCCAGCAAAACTGTACAATGGTGAAGTTAAGTCATTTCCAGATAAACAGAAATTAAGGAAATTTGTAAAAACCAGACCAAAATTGCAGGGAACTATTGAAGGAAGTCCTCTGGTTAGACAATAGTCAAAGACTAGGACACAGGACAGATCAGCCAGATACCACCCAGGTAGGAATTCATGAAAACAAATCAAAGCTGAAAGATTGAAAATAGGGAACCAGAGACATCAATATATATATGATGACAACGTCAAAACAAAAAAGAAGGAATAAACAATGTAGTCATAGAACTTCCATATGAGAGGAAGTCAAGGCAATATCAAGAAATAGAAGACAGATTTAACTTTGAAAAATAAAGGTAGATTTCAAGGTAATCACAAAAAGCTAACAAACCTACCCATCAAAATAAAAAGAAGAAAAACAAAAAGACTCAGCAACAACAAAAAAGGTATGAAATGAAAATATGTAAACAAAAAGAACTCAGCACAGAAAATTAAGCACAACCTAGAAACAGTTAACACCACACAGACACAAATGCATCAAAATGACAGCAGTAAACTCCTACCTGTCAATAATTACAGTGAATGTAAATGGTCTAAATGCACCAGTAAAAGACACAGAGTGGCAGAATGGATTAAAAAACACAATCAGGCTATATGCTATCTACAAGAGACACCCCTTAGACATAAAGACATAAACAAACTAAAATTCAATGGATGGAAAAATATTTATCAAGCAAACAACAAAAAAAGGGTAGGACTGACAATATTAATCTGTAATAAAATAGACTTTAAAGCAAAACCCACAATAAAGGATAAAACCAAACCCGCTGCTGTTGAGTCAAATCCGACTCGTAGTGACCCCATAGGACAGGGTAGAACTTCCCCATAAGGTTTTCAAGGAGTGGCTGGTGGATTCAAACTGCCAACCTTTTGGTTGGCAGCTGAACTCTTAACCACTGTGCCACCAGTGCTCTATAAAGGATAAAGATGGACACTGTATAGTGATTAAAGGGTCAATACACCAGGAGGACATAATCATAATAAATAGATAAACACCCAATGACAATGCTCCAAAATACATAAAACAAAATATAATAGTATTGAAAAGAGAAATAAATAGCTCCACAGTAATAGTAGGAGGCTTCAACATACCACTTTCAGTTAAATATAGAACATCTAGAAAGAAACTCAGTAAAGATACAGAAGATCTAAATGCCACAATCAACCAGCTTGACCTCATAGACATATAAGAACACTCCACCCAAGAGTAACTAAATATGCTTTCTTTCTCAACACATATGGAACATTCTCCAGTACAGACCATATCTTAGGCCACAAAGCAAGCCTTAACAGAATCCAAAATATCAAAATAACACAAAGCATCTTCTCTGACCATAATGCCATAAAAGTAGAAATCAATAACAGAAGCAGCAAGGGAAAAAAAAAAAATCCAATACATGGAAACTGAACAACACCTTGCTTAAAAACCACTGTGTTATAGAAGAAATCAAGGATGGAATAAAGAAATTCATAGAATCAAATGAGAATGAAAACACATCTTACCAAAACCTTTGAGACAGAGCAAAAGCAGTGCTTAGAAATCAATCTATAGCGATACACACACACATTAAAAAAGAAAAAAGGGCCCAAATCAAGACATTAACCCTACAACTTGAATAAATAGAAAGAGCAGCAAAAGAAGCTCTGAGGCACCAGAAGAAAGGAAATAATAAGGATTAGAGCAGAAATAAATAAAAGAGAGACTGGAAAAACAATTGGAAGTATCGAGATCAAAAGTTGGTTCTTCGAAAAGATCAACAAAATTGACAAACCACTGGCCAAACTGACAAAAGAAAAACAAGACAGGAAGCAAATAACCCAAATAAGAAATGAGATGGGTGGTATCACAACTGGCCCAACTGAAATAAAAAGGATCATAACAGAATACTATGAAAAATTATACTCCAATAAACTTGAAAACCTAGAAGAAATGGATAAATTTCCAGAAACACCCTACCTAATCTAAACTAACACAAACCAAGGTAGAAAAACTAAACAAACCCATAACAAATGAAGAGGTTGAAGAGATAATAATAAAACTCCTAACAACAGCAACAACAAGAAAGGCTCTGACTCAGATGGTTTCACTGGAGAATTCTACCAAACTTTCAGAGAATTGCTAACACCAGTACTACTAAAGGTATTTCAGATCATACAAAAGGATGGAATACTCCCACACTTGTTGTTCTATGAAGCTAACATAACCCTGATTCCAAAGCCAGGCAAAGACGTCACAAAAACAAACAAACAAAAAAAAACTACAAACCAATAACCCTCATGAACATAGACACAAAAGTTCTCCCCAAATTCTAGACAATAAAACTCAACAGCATGTCAAAAAACACTTCATGACAAAGTGGGATTCATACCAGGTATGAAAGATGTTTCAACACTAGAAAATCTATCAATGTTATTCACCACATAAATAAAACAAAAGGACCACATAATCTTATTAATCAACTCAGAAAAGGTAGACAAAGTCCAATACTCATTCCTGATAAAACTCTCAGCAAAATAGAAATAGAAGGGAAATTCCTCAGCATAATAAAGGGTATTTTTACAAAGTCAATAGCCAACATCATTCTAAACAGAGAGTTAAAAGCATTTCCCTTGTGAACGGGAACCGGACAAGGATATCCTTTATCACCACTCTTATTCAATATTGTGCTGGAAGTCCTAGCTAGAGCATTAAGGCAAGGAAAAGAAATAAAGGGCATTCAAATTGGAAAGGAAGAGATAAAATTAATCCTATTTGCAGATGATATGATCTTATACACAGAAAACCCCAAAGATCCAGAAGAAAACTACTGAAACTAATAGAAGATTTCAACGAAGTACCAGGATACAAGATAAACATACAAAAGTCAGTAGGATTCTTCTATACCAACAAACAGAACATTGAAAAGGAAATCACCAAATCAATACCATTTACAATAGCCCCAAGAAGATAAAGTACTTAGGAATAAACCTAACCAGGGACATAAAAGGGCTATTTAAAGAAAACTACAAAACACTACTGCAAGAAACCAAAAGAGACCTACATAAGTGGAAAAACATATATTCTCACTGATAGGAAGACTTAACATTGTGAAAATGTCAGTTTTACCCAAAGTGATCTACAGATACAATGCAATCTTAATCCAAATTCCAACAGCACTTTTTAAAGAGTTGCAGAAACAAACAACAAACTTAATATGGAAAGGGAAGAGGCCCTGGATAAGGAAAAGCATTACTGAAGAAGAATAACAAAGTGGGAAGCCTCACACTACCTGATTTTAGAACCTGTTATACAGCTGTGGTAGTCAAAACAGCCTGGCACTGGAACAACAACAAATACATAGACCAATGGAACAGAATTGAGAACCTCAATGTAAATTCATACACCTATGATCAGCTGATATTTGACAAAGGCCCAAACTCAGTTAAATGGGGGAAAAGACAGTCTCATTAACAAATGGTACTGGCATGACTGGATACCCATCTGCAAAAAAGAAAAAAAAATGAAACAAGACCCATACCTCATACCATATACACAAACTAACTCAAAATAGATCAAAGACCTACATATGAAATCTAAAATGATAAAGATCTTAGAAGAAAAAATAGGGACAACACTAGGAGCCCTAATTGTTGTTGTTGTTGGGTGCTGTCAAGTCGGTTCCAACTCATGGTAACCCTATGCACAGCAGAACAAAACATTGCCCGGTTCTGAGCCATCCTTACAACTGCTGTTATGCTTGAGCTCATTGTTGCAGCCACTGTGTCAATCCACCTCGTTGAGGGAGCCCAATACATGGCATAAATAGCATCAAACCATTACTAACAATGCACAAACGCTGGAAGAGAAAGTAGATAACTGGGAACTCCTGAAAGTCAAACACTTAAGCTCATCAAAAGACTTCACCAAAAGAATGAAAAGAAAACCTAAAGACTAGGAAAAAAAATTTTTGGCTACAACATATCTGATAAGGGTCTAATCTCTTAAATCTACAAGATTCTTCCACACCTCAACAAAAAGATAAATAATCCAATAAAAATGGGCAAAGGATATGAACAGACACCTAACCAAAGAAGACATTCAGGGAGCTAACAGATGTATGAGGAAATGTTCACGATCATAAGCCATTAGAAAAAGGCAAATCAAAACTACATTGAGATACAATCTCACCGCAACAATACTGGCACTGTACAAAAAACAAAAACTAACAAATGTTCGAGAGAGCATGGGGAGTTTGGAACTCTTATACACTGCTAGTGGGAATGTAAAATGGTATAACCACTTTGGAAAATGATATGGTGCTTCTTTAAAAAGCTAGAAATTGAAATACCATAGGATCCAGCAGTCCCACTCCTAGGGATATACCCTAGAGAAATAAGAGTCATCACATGAATAGTCGTATGCACACCCATGTTCACTGCAGCACTATTCACAATAGCAAAAAGATGGAAATTACCTAGATGCCCGTCAACAGATGAATGAATAAACAAATTATGGTACGTACACACAATGGAATACTAAGCAACAATAAAGAACAATGATGAATCTGTGAAACATCTAACATGGATGAATCTGGAAGGCATTATGCTGAGTTAAATAAGTCACAAAAAGGACAAATATTATATGAGACCACTGTTATAAGAATTCAAGAAAGGGTTTACACTCAGGAAAAAACACTCTTTGTTACTAGGATGGAGAGGGAAGGGGAGGGGAAATCAGTAACTAGATATTACAGAAGTGTCAACTTTGGTGAAGGGAAGAACAAAACACAATACAGGGAAAATCAGCATAACTGGACCAAAGCAAAAGCATAGCTTCCTAACACTTTACAAACACTTTGAGGGACTGAGTAGCTAGGTCTAGGGCCTCGGAAGCATAGATTAGGGGACATCTAGGTCAACTGGCATAACATATTGCAGGTTTTTAATGAGTCTTCTTCCAATCCTGATGCCGAGTTCCTCTTCATATAGTTCAGCATCTTGAATTATTTGTTTAGCATACAGATTGAATAAGTATGGTGTGAGGTACATCCCCAATGCAAGCCTTTCCTGATTTTAAACCACTCAGTATGCCCTTATCCTGTTTGATTGACTACCTCTTGGTCTATGTAGAGGTTGCTCATACACACAACTAAGTGTTCTGGAATTCTCATTTTTTGCAATATTATGAATAATTTGTTATGATTCACACAGACAATTAAGCCTTTGCATAGTCACTAAAACACAGGTAAACATCTTTCTGGTATTGTCTGCTTTCAGCCACAGTCCACCTGACATCGGCAATGATTTCCCTTGTTCCATGTCCTCTTCTGAATCCAGCTTGAATTTCTGTCAGTTCCCTGTTGATGTACTGCTGCAACTGCTTTTGAATGATCATCAGCAAAATTTTATTAGTGTGTGACATTGATCAATAGTTTCCACATTCTGTTGGATCATCTTACAATGGAATGGGCACAAATATGAATCTCTTCCAGTCCGTTGGCCAGGTAGCTGTCTTCCAAATTTCTTAGCAAGGACGAGTGAGCACTGACAGTGCTGCATCTATTTGTTGAAACATCTCAATTGGTATTCTGTCAGTTCCTGGAGGCTTGTTTTTCGCCAGTGCCTTCAGTGCAGTTTGGACTTGTTCCTTCAGTACCATCGGTTCTTGATCATATCCTACCTCCTGAAATGGTTGAACATCGACCAATTCTTTTTGGTACAGTGACTCTGTGTAGTCCCTCCATCTTCTTTTGATGCTTCCTGCGTAGTTTAGTATTTTCCCTGTATAATCCTCTAATATAGCAATTCTAGGCTTGAGTTTTTTCTTCAGTTCCTTAAGCTTGAGAAATGCTGAGTGTGTTCTTCCCTTTTGATTTTCCAACTCCAGGTCTTTGCACATTTTATTATAATACTTTGTTTTCTTGAGCCACCCTTTGAAATCTTCTATTCAGTTCTCTTACTTCATAATTTCTTCCTTTCACTTTAGCTATTCTACGTTCAAGAGCAAGCTTCAGAGTCTCTTCTGACATCCATTTTGGTCTTTCCTTTCTTCCCTGTCTTCCGTAACCTCTTGACTTCTTCATGTATGATGTCCTTGATGTCATTCCACAGATGGTCTAGGCTTCAGTCATTAGTGTTCAATGCATCATCTATTCTTGAGCTGGTCTCTAAATTAAGGTGGAATATGTTTAAGGTTGTACTTTGGCTCTTGTGGACTTGTTCTAATTTTCTTCAGCCTCAACTTGAACTCACACATAAGGAATTGATGATCTGTTCTGTAGTTGGCTCTTGGCTGTTTTCTGACTGATGATTTAGAGTTTTTCCATCATTTCTTTGCACAAACGTAGTTGATTTGATTCCTGTGTATTCCATTCCATGAGGGCCATAATTTATGTTGTTGAAAAAAGTATTTGCAATGAAGAAGTCATTGATTTTGCAAAATTCTATCATGCGATCTCTGGCATTGTTTCTATCACCAAGGCCGTATTTTCCAACTACTGTTCCCTCTTTTCTATTTCCAACTTTTGCATTTCAATCACCAGTAATTATCAGTGTATCTTGATTGCACGTTTGCTCAGTTTCAGACTGGAGAAGTTTGTAAAAATCTTCAGTGGTTGGTGCATAAATTTGAATAATAGTCAGTGTAGCTGGTTGTCCTTGTAGGCATATGAATAGTATCCTATCATTGACAGTGCTGTATTTCAGAATAGATCTTGAAATGTCCTTTTTGACCACGAATGCAACACCACTCCCGTTCAATTTGTCTTTCCTGGCATAGTAGGCCAAATGATTGTCCAATTCAAAATG
Source organism: Loxodonta africana (assembly GCF_030014295.1). Taxonomy (NCBI): domain Eukaryota; kingdom Metazoa; phylum Chordata; class Mammalia; order Proboscidea; family Elephantidae; genus Loxodonta; species Loxodonta africana. The sequence continues at coordinate 61,886,650 of NC_087345.1, read as the reverse complement.
ACCAAAAGCAGTCCAGTTCACCTCACTAATGCCTAGAATATCAATCTATGTGTTTCATTTCAGTTTTGACGATTTCCGCCTTTCCTAGGTTCATACATCTTAAATTCCACATTACTATTATTGATGGATATTTGCAGCTGTTTCTTTTCATTTTGAGTTGTGCTGCACAGGAGAATGAAGGTCCTGAAAGCTTGAACCTATCCACATTATTAAGGTAGCCTCTGCTTTGAGGAGGCAGCTCTTCCCCAGTTGTATTTTGAGTTCTGTCCAACCTGAGGAGCTCATCTTCTGTCACTATATCCGACAATGTTCCTTTGCTTTTCATAAGGTTTTCATTGGCTAATTTTTTTCAGAAGTAGACTGCCAGGTCCTTCTTCCTAGTCTGTTATAGTCTGAAAGCTCAGCTGAAATCTGTCCATCATGAGTAACCCTGCTGGTATTTGAAATACTGGTGGCATAGCTTTCAGCATCACAGAAACATGCGAGCCATCACAGTATGACAAACTGACAGATCCATGGGGTCTATAATGGTAGCTGGGCGCTATCCAATTCTTCTGGTTTCATGGCAAGGAGGCAGTTATTCCTGGAGGCAATCAGCCACACATTCCAACTCTTCATTCTGTTTTTGACTCTCCTTTTTCCTCTGTTGCTCCAGGAAAATAGAGACCAACGGCCATGTCTTAGAAGGCAGCTTACATGATTTTAAGACCCCAGGAGGTAGAACAGAAGCACTGAATACTTTATTAGGCTAATTAACTGGAATGTCCCATGAAACCATGACCCTAAACCTCCTAACCAAGGAACAAAATCCCATGAAGCTTTTGGTTTTACATAAGCAGCCTCAGCATCTACTCTTTTTGTTTTTGTTGTTCTTGTAAATATATCTCTGACACAACTTTTGCTAGTTCAACTTTGTCCGGGTGTAGAACCTTTTGACATCAATTACAGTACTCAGCTGTTTAACCCTATCTTTAATCAATGTTATTTTTCCATCACCATAAACTGAAATTCAGTACTCCATAAGCAATAATCTCCCCTTTTCCCCTCCCTTCCACCCATGGTAACCACTAAGAAACTTTGATCTCTATACACTTGCCTGTTTTTGTCTTTTAATGTAAGTGAAGTCACACAATATTTGTTCTTTTGTGATGGATTTATTTCATTCAGCATAATGTCGTCAAGCTCCATCCATATTGTAGCATGTATCCAGACTTTCTTTCTTCTACTGGCTGAGTAGTATTCCACTTCATGTATGTACCACATTTTGTTTGTCCATTCATCTGTTGATGAACATTTAGGTTGTTTCCACTTTTTGGCTACTGTAAATAGTGCTGCAATGAACATTGGTGTACAAGTCTCTGTTCGAGTCTCTGCTTTCAAGTATTCTTGGTATGTACCCAGGAATGTAATTGCCATATGGTAGTAATATTTTTAGTTTTTTGAGGAATAGCCACACTGTTTTCCACAATGGCTGAACCATCTTGTATTCCCACCAGCAATCGAGAAGCATTCCGATTGAGCATCTTTTCATGTGTTTGGTGGCCATTTGAATGTCCTATTTGTTGAAATAGCTATTCGAATTCTTTGCCCATTTTATGATCTGGCTAATTATCTTTTCGTTATTAAGTTGTTGAAGTTTTACATATATTTTAGTTATCAGATTCTTATCAAGCCGCCAAAGATATTCTCCCATTCAGTGGCTTGTCTTTTCACTGTTTTGGTAAAGTCTATGTAAAAATTTTAATTTTTATGAGGTCTTATTTGTCTTTACTGTTTGTGCTTTTGTTATTATATTATATAATCCATTTTTCTAAAAGCTAGGGCCAACAACATTGCCCCTGCATTTTCTACTGAGAATTTCATGGTTTTTGTTTGCACAGTTAGGTCCTGAATTCATTTTGAATTTGTTTTTGTTTATGGTGTGAGGCATGAGTCATGTTTCATTTTTCTGCATGTGGAAATCTAGTTTTCCTGACACCATTTATTGAAGAGACTCTTCTTTCCCCATTTTTAACCTTTGTTAAAAATAAGTTGACAATAGATATATAGGTTTTTTCTAGACTTTTCAATTCTATTCTATTGCTTTATGTGTCTATTGTTATACCCATACCAGGCTGTTTTGGTTACTGTAGTTGTATAAGATGGTAAAACTTGTTTTTGTTACTATTGTAAGAAAATATGATTTGACAACTCATGGAAAGAGGATATGAAGTGTAACATGCTGTTTATATAGTCATTTGTCTGTTTTTACTTAAAATTTCACTGCCAATAATAAATGAGTCTTTATCTTGTACACAGGATTATACCTCTAAAATTATCAATAAAACTGGTAAAAACAGAGATAGTTCCTCCTATACACTTGTTTCGCATGGCACTACTTCTAGTAAGAAGAGCAGTAAGGTTAGCAGGAATGAGTAACTAGGCAAACAGAATTAGGTGGTGAATGCAGCAATACATGCTCAAATCAACCTTTGTGATGGCAAAATGGCCAGTGTGTTTATATGTCTGAATAAGAGAGAGTTACTAAATTTCTTAGAAGTTGCGTGGGGCATGTAGAAATGACAGATGGATAGATTGATAGACAGACAGTAGTTTTTTGTTAAGAACCAGAGTTCATTTGCTTGCCCTTGGTGCGATATATAGTTAGTGCCACTCCTTCAGTGTGAAATCTGTTTCCCCATTTCCTACCCAAAACTCCCATGGCAGCATCCTAGCTCATGCTTCTTTACTCTGCGCAATTCCACCAAATGTCAAGGAAGAAAACTGAAACTATTCTCTATGTATTCTAATAAGTGAGATAGATTTTTATGTACTTACACTAAATTATTATATTTAATTCTGCCTGAGCATCATGGATGTGGGTGAGCTTTTATGGTATAAAAATAGTATTTGCAAATAATAAAGTGTTAAGCAAGAATGTATGTAAATATTCACATACCTTACACTCTTAACTGGATAGACATAGCCATAAATATTAAAAGATTTTGAAGACTGTACTAGAAAAGGGGAGTGATCAGATTTCTGGACATATTTAGACATGACAATATTACTAGAAAGAGAAGTAAGGAGCATTATATATGAAATACATCAATTCAGTAAGCTATTTCATAACTGTATTTCTTAAAACTTATTTGACTCTAGGGCACTCTGTGAACAGCAGCTGATTTATTCGGTGTTTATTTAAGACCTAAACCTCTCATCTCCCAATTTGGTACACAGAGTGAAGAGCAGCAGCAGCTAAAAAATTATAAGGGGATAGTACTGTGCTCATTTCAGAATAGAACCAGAGCAAGATAGAATGAATAAATCTTCAAGTTATGGATTTGGAAAAGCAATATGCAGTCTAAGAAATTATAGAATGCCATTTTTTCCTGCACTTTCCATAATTTTTAGTCACATATACTTCATTTTTTTTTTTGTAATAGCATTTCCCCACTCCTGTTTGTATGTGTGTGTATTTTAACTACGACTTCAATGAATGCGAAAGTAAAGGGCTACACAAATTAAGAATAATAAACTGAGTGGAAATAAAGCTTTTGTTTGTCTTTATTGTTCTTACAGCGAGAATTGTGTTTGCAAATTTTGATATTTTTGATGAATGTTATGTCTGTAAAAGGCATTGATAGTAAATTCTGAATCTCTGTGTATATCTGTTGTAGGAAGGATAATGCCATCATAAAGATGTCCAGAAGGAGTCCTGGTGGTACAGTGGTTAAGCGCTCAGCTGCTAACTAAAGATCCGCAGTTCAAATTCACCAGCTGCTCTGTGGGAGAAAGATTTGACAGTCTGCTTCTGTAAAGATTTACAGCCTTGGACCCTATGGGGGCAGTTCTACTCTGTCCTATAGGGTCACTTCGAGTCACAATTGACTCAACAGCAGTGGGTTTTGGGTTTGGGTTTTAATCAGTTCACCATAGAATAGAAAGATTATCCTGGATTTCCCAGGTGGCCCAATGTAATCGCAAGGGTTCTTAAAAGTGGAAGACTGAGGCAGAAGTTAGGTCAGAGTGATGCCATTTGAAAATGACTCTGACCTGTGATTATGGCTATGAATATGAAAGAAGCGCCCATGAGCCAAGGAATGTGGGCAGAACCTAGAAGCTGGAAAAGGTCAAGAAATGGACTCTCTCCAAACCTCCAGAAAACATGCAACCCTGCTGATACCTTGAACTTAGCCCAGTGGACTTTAACCCCATGTTGACTTTTGGCCTACAGAGTTGTAAGATAGCAAATTTGTGTTGTTTTAAGCCACTAAGTTTCTGGGAATTTGTTATGACAATGATAGAAAACTAATCCAGTATCTTCACTTAATAAGTTTATTAACACTATTATTAATCTTTAGGGAGAATAATCTATTTAAAATTTAGTTATACTCATTTAAAAGATTATTTCACTTTCCTTTTTAAAAAGAAATGCCATATTTTTGGTGTATGTAGTTCAAATGGAAACCCTGGTAGCATAGTGGTTAAGTGCTGTGGCTGCTAACCAAAGGGTCAGCAGTTCAAATCTGCCAGGCGCTCCTTGGAAACTCTTTGGAGCAGTTCTACTCTGTCCTATAAGGTCACTATGAGTCAGAATCGACTCGACAGCACTGGGTTTGGTTTGTTTTGGTTATAGTTCAAGTGATAGCATTACTTTTTTTTTTTTTAATTTTTTTACTGTTCTTTAGGTGAAAGTTTATAAAGCAAGTCAGTCTCTCATACAAAAAGCCATACACACCCTGCCATTCACTCCCAGCTGCCCTCCCCTTAGTGAAACAGCACATTCCTCCTCTTCACCCTGTAGTCTCCATGTCCATTTATCCAGCTCCTGTATCCATCTTCCTTCTCATCTTGCCACCAGACAGGAGTTACCCATAAAGTCTCCTATGTCTGCTTGAGCCACGAAGCTCACTCCTCACCAGCATCATTGCCTATCTTATAGACCAGGCCAATGCCTGTCTGTAGAGTTGGTTTCAGGAATGGTTCCAATCTTGGGCTACCATGACCGTCAAGGTCCCTCTGGTCTCAGTCAGACCATTAAGCCTGGTCTTTTTATGAGAATTTAAGATCTACATCTCACTGTTCTGCTCCATCAGGGATTCTCTGTTGTGTTCCCTATCCAGGGCAGTGATTGGTGGTAGCCAGGCACCATCTAGTTCTTTGGGTCTCAGGCTGTTGGCATCTCAGGTTTATGTGGCCCTTTCTGTCTCTTGGGCTCATATTTACCTTGTGTCTTTGGTGTTCTCCATTCCCCTTTGCTCCAGGTGGGTTGAGACCAGTTTATGCATCTTAGATGGCCGCTTGCTAGTGTTTAAGACCCCAGACACCTCTCACCAAAGTGAAATGCAGACTGTTTTCTTAATACATTTTGTTATGCCAATTGACCTAGATGCCCCCGAAACCATGGTCCCCAGACCCCTGTCCCTGCTACTCTGGCCTTGGAAGCTTTTGGTCATATTCAGGAAACTTCTTTGCTTTTCATTTAGTCCAGTTGCACTGGCTATCCCTGTGTTATGTGTTGCCCTTCCCTTCACCTAAAAAAATTTTTGTCTACTATCTAGTTAGTGAATATCCCTCTCCCTCCCTCCCCACCCTTGTAACCATCAAAGAATATTTTATTCTGTGTTTAAACTTTATCTAGAGTTCTTATAATAGCAGTCTCATACAATATTTGTCCTTTTGCAATTGACTAATTTTACTCAGTATAATGTCTTCCAGATTCCTCCATGTTATGAAGTGTTTCACAGGTTCATCATTGTTCTTAATCATTGCGTAGTATTCCCTTCTGTGAATATACCATAATTTATTTATCCATTCATCTGTTGATGAGCACCTTGGTTGCTTCCAACTTTTTGCTATTGTAAACAGTGCTGCAGTGAACATGGATGTGCATATATCTCTTCATGTGGGGCAGGGTGGGGATGGAAAAACACTTAATAGACAATAGATAAGTGGTAACTTTGGTGAAGGGTAAGACAGTACACAATACTGGGGAAGCCAGCACAGCCTGTACAAGGTAGGGACATGGTAGCTCCATAGACACACTCAAACTCCATGAGGGACCGAAGTGCTGGGCTGAGGCCTGTGGGGACCATGGTCTCTGGGAACGTCTAGCTCAATTGGCATAACAGAGTTTATAAAGAAAATGTTCTACATTCTACTTTGGTGAGTAGCGTCTGGCGTCTTAAAAGGCCTGTAAGCAGCCATCTAGGACATTCTACTGGCCTCACCCCTTCGGGAGCAAGGAAGAATGAAGAAAACTGAAGACACAAGGGAAAGATTATTCCAAAAGACTAATGGACCACATCTCCCACAGCCTCTGCCAGACTGAGTCCAGTATAACCAGATGATGCCCAGCTACCACCACTGACTGCTCTGACAGGGATCACAATAGAGGGTCCCAGACAGGCCTGAAGAAAAATGTAGAACAAAATTCTAACTCAAAAAGAAAGACCAGACCTGCTGTCCTGACAGAGACTGGAGAAACCCTGAGAGTATGGCTCCTCGACACCCCTTCAGCCCAGAAACAAGGCCACTCCTGAGGGTCACCCTTCAGCCAAAGATTGGACAGGCCCATGGAACAAAACAGGACTAAATGGGCACACCAGCCCTGGGGCAGGGACTGGAAAGTAGAAGGGAGCAGGAAAGCTGGTAATAAGGGTTGAGAAGAGAGACTGCTGACACGTCGTGGGGCTGTTAACCAATATCATACAACAATGTGTGTACTAACTGATGAGAAACTAGTTTGTTCAGTAAACCTTCATCTAAAGTTCGATTAAAAAAAAAAAGGAAAAAAATTCCAAGGAGTGGAATTGCTGGCTCATATGGTAGTTCTATTTCTAGCTTTTTAAGGAAGGGCCAAATTGATTTCCAAAGTGCCTGTACCATTTTACATTCCCACCAGCAGTGTATAAGTGTTCCAATCTCTCCACAACCTCTCCAACACTTATTATTTTGGGTTTTTTGGATTAATGCCAGCCTTGTTGGGGTGAGATGGAATCTCATGTAGTTTTGATTTTCATTTCTCTAATGGCTATTGATTGTGAGCATTTCCTCATGGATCTGTTAGCAGCCTGAATGTCTTCCTTGGTAAAGTGCGTGTTCATATCCTTTGCCCACTTTTTGATTGGGTTATTTATCTTTTTGTTGTAGAGGTTTCGCGGTATCATGTAGATTTTAGAGATCAGATACTGATCGGAAATGTCATAGCTAAAAACTTTTTACCAATCTGTGGGTAATCTTTTTACTCTTTTGGAGAAGTCTTTGGATGAGCATAGGTGTTTGACTTTTAGGAGCTCCCAGTTATCTAATTTCTCTTCTGATGTTTGTACAATGTTAGTAATGTTTCGTGTACTGTTTGCGCCATGTATTAAGGCTCCTAGCATTGCCCCTATTTTTTCTTCCATGACCTTTATCATTTTAAATTTTATATTTAGGTCTTTGATGCATTTTGAGTTTATTTTTTTTGCATGGTGTGAGGTATGGGGCTTGTTTCATTTTTTTTGCAGATTGATATCCAATTATGCCAGCACTGTATGTTGAAGAGGCTGTATTTTCCCCATTTAACAGACTTTGGGCCTTTTGTCAAGTATCAACTACTCATATGTAGATGGATTTATGTCTGGATTTTCAATTCTGTTCCATTGGTCTATGTGTCTGTTGTACCAGTACCAGGCTGCTTTGACTACTGTGATGGAATAATAGGTTCTAAAATCAGGTAGAGTGAGGCCTCCCACTTTGTTCTTTTTCATTAATGCTTTACTTATCTGGGCCCTCTTTACCTTCCATATGAAGTTAGTGATTTGTTTCTCCATCTCATTAAAAATTGTCACTGGTTTTGGATTAGAATTGCATTGTATCTATAGATGGCTTTGGATAGAATAACAAAAATATTAAAAACTGATCGTATTGAAATTTTGTCTTACAAGCTCCAAGTTTTTTATGAGCCGTTTGGTATATGAACAACTTCAGACTTTGCAAATGTTCCCTCAGAACTTGATTTGTGTGCAGGGAACTATGTATATTTTATATAAAAATTTGTTGCCCTCAAGTCAATTCCGACTCACAGTGACCCTATAGGACAGAGTAGAACTGCCCCATATGGTTTCCAAGGAGCAGATGGTGGATTTGAACTACAGACCTTTTAGTTAGCAACCTAATGCTTAACCACCAGGGCTCCATATTTTATATAAGCATATAGAATTTTTCTTACTTTGTTTAGACTGTTTTAAAAAGTTTTGAAAATTTTCATTTTCACAATAAAGCCTGGAGCCTGTAGTTCCATAGGCTTGATTCCATATTTCTCCCCATCCACTGACAAATTTATAACATCTTTTTTTTTTTATTCAATAGTAAATTTTGCAGCATGCTGCAATGGGCTATATGGTACTGCTTAGTACATCTATTAATTTCCAAGAGTATTTTTCTTTGGCCATAATTTATACAAGGCTCTGTATTATTTATCACCAACTCTCTATCGATCATCTAGTTTAGAATGTTTATTGCTTGGTTTATAGGAATGAGGGAAACAGAAAAGCAGTAAGGCCTTTGGGTATTAATGTTAGGCACGTGGGGGAGGATACATTATCACCCTCAAAGAAAGCAAGCTGATATTTGGTGGTTGACTTGCACAAATTTTTGGCAAATGTGGTCCAAATTGTTGCTAAATTAATAAACTTACTGATAGTATATATATTTATATTTAAAAAAAAATTTATATTTACACACATATATATCCCCCCCCCCCCAGTGCTGTCGAGTCGATTCTGACTCACAGCGACCCTATATATACACATATGACATTAATCTACCAGGACTAAAATAACAGGTACTTAAAGTACAACCTTCCCACTTAAAGTGCAGCGAATTGCTCTTACGTGGCCTTCCTATCCATGGTCTTTAACTACCCCAGAATGATTGGCTGGGCCACAATCTTGCAAAGAATCGGTCAGTTTACTATGCAAATTGAGTGACTTGCAGTATATTAAGGAGATTGTGTAATTATTGTGCAAATGGAGTGACTTATGGTCCACCAAGGGGATTGTCCAGTTCATGGTGCTGGTGGGAAGATCATGCCTTGAGATTGACAAGTAGGCTTATATAAGGGCCAATCCCACAGAGGTGCAGGTTACCTCACTGCCTTCAAGAAGAGTCTGGCATGGAGCACATGCCATGGATCCAGGATCCCTGTGCTGAGACCCTCCTAGACCCAGAAAAGAGAGCTGTAACACTGAAGACAGCAAGAGACAGTGGCAGTGGGCATGCTCATCCATGGAATGAGGTGGCTATGGTCGGCTTGGGTCCTCAGAGTAAGATGGCTGTGGTAAGTTTGCCAGCTTTTGAGTGAGGCAGCTGAGCACCTGTGGGCAGAAGGCTTGTTAAGCCAAAAAACTAAACTTGTTGCTGTCAAGTTGATTCCGACTCATAGCAACCCTATAGATCAGAGTAGAACTGCCCCATAGGGTTTCCAAGGAGCAGCTGGTGGATTTGAACTGCTGACCTTTTGGTTCACAGTCAAGTAGAGCTAAAAGAGCTGTAACACTTGCCCATGCAGAGTGGAGTCCTGAGTGTGCCCCACGTAGGGGTTGCTTCAGAGGATCCTGTGCAGGGATCTTCCTACAACAAGGCAGAGCCAGATGCCTCTGGGCAGGAGGCTTGCCAGCAGAGCTAAAAGAGCCATAACACTTGCTTGTGAAGTGCAAGAGAGGCCTGAGTGTGCCCCGTGCAGGGGTTTCACGGATCCCTTCCCAGGACCGCAGAGACCCAGGTATCATGGTGGCAAGAGAGCTCCACAGACCCAGGTAGCATGTCTGGAGCTGACAACAGAGGCCAGTGTGGCCCAGCGGCAGAGCATAAGCCTTGGGAGCAGTGCAGGTCCCCTGAGCAGCATGGTGGTAGCCAGAGGCAGTGGTGACATTAAGATAGCATCTGACATATGATCTGAACCACAGGACATCTGCCCAGTGATTTAAGAATGGACATGAGTAATTTGGGGAAGGGTAAGCTATTCTCGTTTTGAGAATCTGTTGTTGTTTACCATTTGCTTTATAGAATAATAACGATAATGTCTTTCACTTTGCCAACATTTGGAAGAGTCTCATGTGTCCAGCTTGATCATAGATGAATGTAGCACTTATAGAATGTCTTATAGATAGGCTGAAAGCTTGAGGCACAGCCTATCTGATGGTGCAGTGTAGATGGACAGACAGAACGGACAACACTCCTTTTTCAAATTTAGCTAAATTGATTTGCCTTAGAACTCAGAGGAATTCATTTTTTCTACTGAGCACACATTGTCTTTAAAGAGTCATTAATGAATGCTGGTAAGAGCCAGTATTTGGATAAATATTAAGCAGGAAATTATCCATAAATTGTTTTACCCCTCCCCTCCCAATATGACATGGGACCTTGTCATTTGGACTTTAGCCATAATTTAAACAAGTTACCAGACTTTAACCCATTAATAGAGATCTTCTGGAATATACAAAACTCTTTATAGGTATTCAGCAGATTATTTCTAAATATATTAGTGCATTTCCCAGGGTCTTTGAAAACAATCTGCTATGCCTCTGCAGAAATCACTCCAAAATATTTATAAGTAAAATTCTTCTTTTGTAGTGTAGAAACAGTTGAGCGTAGTTTATTTTTGACACCTCTCCCTCCCTTCTTCTGCCCTTTTTTAAACAAATGACATAAGGACTTCTTATTAGAGCCTTGAATAAGAATCACGGTTTAATACATAATTTAAATACAACACTCATAAGTTGGCAGAGAATTTTGAGGGACACCTACTTAAAATATAGTCTGTTCACTCTATTTACAGACCTTTGAGTACGATTTTTAAAAAGGAACATACTTAGTGACTCCCCAACAATATTAGTTATTATTACCTTTAATAGCATAATAATTACAGCATTCTTATAGATAGTACAGAACTTACACCTAGCCTACAACTTTCAGGATAGATATTTGTTCTGACCTTTAACCTTAAAAATGCCTTTTGAAAGACAAATATTGTATAAGACCACTATTATAAGATCTTGAGAAATAGTATAAACTGAGAAGAACACATACTTTTGTGGTTACGAGGGAGGGGAGGGAGGGAGGGAGGGAGGGAGAGGGCTTTTTACTGATTAGTTAGTAGATAAGAACTGCTTTAGGTGAAGGGAAGGACAATAATACGTGGAAGGTCAGCTCAACTGGACTGGACCAAAAGCAAAGAAGTTTCCGGGATAAACTGAATGCTTCAAAGGTCAGCGGAGCAAGGGCGGAGGTTTGGGGACCATGGTTTAAGGGGACTTCTAAGTCAATTGGCATAATAAACTCTATTATGAAAACATTCTGCATCCCACTTTGAAATGTGGCGTCTGGGGTCTTAAATGCTAACAAGCGGCCATCTAAGATGCATCAATTGGTCTCAACCCACCTGGATCAAAGGAGAATGAAGAACACCAAGGTCACAAGATAACTAAGAGCCCAAGAGTCAGAAAGGGCCACATGAACCAGAGATTTACATCATCCTGAGACCAGAAGAACTAGTTGGTGCCCGGCCACAACCGATGACTGCCCTGACAGGGAGCACAACAGAGAACCCCTGAGGGAGAAGGAGGTCAGTGGGATGCAGACCCCAAATTCTCACAAAAACACCATACTTAATGGTCTGACTGAGACTAGAGGAATCCTGCAGGTCATGGTCCCCAAACCTTCTGTTGGCCCAGGACAGGAACCATTCCCAAAGACAACTCATCAGACATGAAAGGGACTGGACAGTGGGTAGGAGAGAGATGATGATGAAGAGTGAGCTATTTGTATCAGGTGGACACTTGAGACTTGTTGGCATCTCCTCTCTGGAGGGGGGATGGGAGGATAGAGAGAGTTGGAAGCTGGCAAAATTGTCACGAGAGACTGGAAGGGCTGACTCATTAGGGGGAGAGCAAGTGGGAGTACGGAGTAAGGTGTATATAAACTTATATGTGACAGTTGTAAACATTCACTTGAAGCTCAATAAAAGTTAATAAAAAAAATGCCTTTTGACATTAACAGCTTGGGTTCTGTTTAAAAACTATATTGTTATAAAAACTGGGGCAAAAGTGATTTTTTCAGCACTGAGCTACAGAACAGAAAGGTGTTTAAATGCATAATTTTATTTTTACAGGTGTATATTGCATTATTCTATGAGCTTTAGGCACATTTTTTCAATTCTGCAAACACTAATCCTGACAAAATCCTTATAAGTGACTGTGTTGTTTAATTAAAATGACAGTTAAGTCTTATCCATTGCTCCTGACACTAGGGAAAAAGGAAAACAAGCTGAAATACTTCTTATTCTTCAAATGAGTGTGCCTTCTTACATTGGCTATGGCTGTTCGTCCGGGGAATCCATTTTATGGTAATCTACCTTCGACTCCTTCTCCTAGTGACATAGGTATTCTAACACTTTGTATTTATATAGCACATTCTGGTTTTCACACTATTTTTAAATACATTTTATTTTAGCCTTCCCATAATCATACAAAATGGGATTAGTAAATATTACCATAGTATCATCCATTAAACATTTGAAGAAACTGAGAATTCAAAGAGAGGAAACAATCCCCACCTAGCTGCTCCCCAAGGAGACTGTTGGCATGTAGCAAAATCAGGACTATTATCAGGCTCTCCCACTTCAACCTATTCTAGTGTTGTTTCACTAAGCAATATTGCACTTATTTTAGGAAAAAAAAAAAACCCCTTCAATAAAACTTTCTGGAAGAGAATGACTTTGAAAAAAAAGTTGCAGTCATTATGTTGTTAGTTGCCATGGATCGTCTCCAAATTACAGTTACCCCATGTATAAAAGAACAAAATGTTGCCATCATTTGTCTCATCTTCACTACAGTTGGTATATTTGAGTCCATTGTTGCAGTCATTGTGCCAATTCATCTTATTGAGGGTTTTCCTTGACTTCATTGATTCTCCACTTTACTAAACATGACGTTCTTCTCCAGGGATTGGTCCCTCCTAATGATACACTCAAATACGTGAGTCAAAGTCTCAGACGATATTTTGCTGTGATCCATAGGGTTTTCACGGGCTAATTTTTGAAAGTAGATCACGAAGCCTTTCTTCCTAGTTCATTTAAATTTGGAAGCTCCTCTGAAAACTGTCCACTATAAGTGACCCTGCTAGTATTTGAAATACCTGTGATAGGATATATCTTCCAGCAACCTAATAATATGAAAACCACCACAATACAACAAACCGACAGTTGGCAGGCCATCATTATAGTCAGGATAAAAATCAACAACTGTGACACAAGGCTGTGTAGTAAACAAATGACTAGAAGTCACCAATTATTAACTAGTTAACTCATGTTGAGCAAGTGACTAAATATAAGGCCCTCAATTTTCTCACTTCTAAAATTAAAGCATTGCTTTTACAATCCTGATGTGAAAGTCTATCAATAATAAGTAGAACTGAGTCTCAGATATCACATTTATTTGGTAAATCAGAGACTTCTGTCAATAATAGCAGCAACGCATATAATTACTGGCCAATGAGCACAAATAAAGGTCAAGTAGCATGTTGAGGCTTTCACAACCATTAGCCTATTTAACTATTACAAATGCATGGGTGAGGCTGCGTTATTATCTGCATTTTACATGTGAGGAAAAAGAGTTTAGTTAACTGATCCCAGATCACTCAGGTATAGGTCACATGAAGCTGGAATTTGAAATGGAGTTTACCTGACTCTGAAGTTCCTGCTATTATATATATACACATATATTTTCTTTTTATTAGTTGTAGCCTTAAAATCTATTTGAATGCTGCTTAGTTTTTAATTTAAGAAATTAAAAATTCATCTAGTAGGCATTCTGGTTTTATCTGGTATATTCGTTTAAAATCAAAATGTAAAATAATTCAGAAGGTACCTTCTTCATTTTCTTTTATTTGCCTATGACATCATTGTTAGCTTTAAGTCAATTTAATTTGTGTCAGAGCAGATTTTAAAATAGAATATTTGCATTGTAGGTTTGCTTTGGGAATGTAACCTTGTTCACAAAGAATGAGCTTGCCACTGGACCTCAAAAATACAAAATATTGCTTGTAATGACAGCATTGTTGATAATCTTCATGATATAATTTTATTAAAATTAATAGGCCTTAATTTTTGGAATGGAAAACCCTGGTGGCATAGTGGTTAAGTGCTATGGCTGCTAACCAAAAGGTCAGCAGTTTGAATCTACCAAGCGCTCCTTGGAAACTCTATGAGGCAGTTCTACTCTGTCCTATAGGGTCGCTATGAGTCGGAATTGGCTGGAGAGCAATGGGTTTGGGTTTAATTTTTGGAATAGTTTTAGATTTACAGAAACATTGAGCACATAGCACAGGGGTTTCCCATATACCATGAACTCCCAACACACACACACACGCACACAAAATTTCCCCTATTATTAGCATCTTGGTTTAGCTAGATAAATTTGTTACAAGTAATGAACCACTATTGATAATAATGTATCTCTTAGGGATACATTTTTATTATTATTGACTAAATTTATCATTGACTAAAGTCCACAGTTTACATTTATATTCAGTCTTTGTACTGTACAGTTTTATAGTGTTTGACAAATACAGAATGTAATGTATCTACCATTACAGTATCATACAGAAATGTTTAGCCACTGCTCTAACACATGTGATTCAATTCACATTAGTCTTATGCCATTTGTTAGAATGAAAATGTGCAGACAGATCTAGATGCAATGCCTGCATTTCTCAGTTTCAGCGTGATTTCAAAGCATCATTCCTCCTCACGAAATACTTAGTGGTTAAGCTCTCCCGCTGTAGAGGTAAATTCTTCGGTCCAAACTAACCACTAACCAGTTTTCTGACCTTAAGCATGTTATCTTCTCTGTGCTTTAAATTCTATCATATGTAAAATCATGTTAATAACAGTACCCACACAAGCCATAAGGAGCCCTGATGTCACATCAGGTGTTATGAGTCAAAAATCAGTTGGACAACACACAAATCCATGGTCTATTCAATCACCTCATTTTCATGTGAAAGCTGGAAAATGAAAAAGGAAGGCAGACGAAGAATTGATGCATTGGAGTTGTGGTATTGAAGAATAATATTGAATATAACGTGGATTGCCAGGGACCCTGGTTGATGCCAGCATTTTGTCATCAGCTGCTAAAGAATCCACCCAGTAGCTCTGCAGAAGAAAGGCCTGGTGAACTATAAAGATGGCAGCCAAGAAAACCGTATGAATCACCTTAACAGCAACAGGTTTGGTTTTGGTTTTGGGCCAGAAGAAAAACAAATCAGTCTTAGAAGAAATATAACCAGGATGCTCCTTAGAAGTGAGGACGGCATGACATCCGCTCACCTGCTTTGGATACATCATCAAAAAAGGGTCAGCAAAAACAAGGGAAACTCTCAATGAGATGGATTGAAACAACAGCCACAGCAGTGAACCCAAACATATCAATGATCATAAAGATGGCATAGGTCTAGCAACTTTTCATTCTGTTAGACATAATGTTGCCATGAACAGGAGTTGACACAATGGCAACTGACAACAACAACCTTATAGATTACCTACTTATTTTATAGATTTTGATGAAGATTATAGTAAGGTGTTTATAACAGTGCATGACACATAATATGCATTCATTGCTAGCATTCTTTTATAGGTAGATGTCAATTAGTCGTGTATAATATGCATAAATATAAATACACACTAAATAACATAGTGACCAGAGAATACATGATACCTCAAAAATACCACATATGTTTAGAAGTAAAACTTTCCTATTTATTTGGACTGCATATTTTCCAATTGTAAAATTTGTTTCCTGATATATATCGTGATGAAAATATCACTGAAATTTATATATATTGGTAAATAAACCTTACGTATTTTATACATAAAGCAAAATAATTTCAGTACATCAACTCCAACGATTCATAAAATTAACATGTGAAGATACTGTGGCTATATATATAAATGGAAATTTGGACTATGGAGGTCTACATAAATGGATACTCAGAGACCTTATGTTTTTCATCTTAAGAGGCAAGAACATGGAGATTGCAACAGTGTCTAGGGAGAACAATTTCTTCTCCATCAGACCGAATTAACAGGCTTTGAGCACATTGAAAGGAGAACAGAAGTTGACACTATTTTCATGTAGTTTTATTTTTTATTTTTGAGAATTGGATACAAATGATAAAATATAGCCCAGTGTTCTAGAAAGGGGTAAGTAGCCTGGCTCTGGTACAAGGACAACTTTGAAAATCTGTAGTTTGTGGTAATAAAAGTTAACATCCTTGGCCAGGAGCAAGCATTTTGTGGAGAACTCTGCAATAATGTCAAACACAGAGCACCACAATTAAGTACCTCTCCTAAGTGGCTATCAAGTAGTAGTAGACTTCAAACTGAAACTACCAAACCAATCCCAGTGCCATCGAGTCAATTTTGACACATAGCGACCCTATAGGACAGAGTAGAACTGCCCCAGAGAGTTTCCAAGGAGTGTCTGGTGGATTTGAACTGCTGACTCTTTGATTAGCAGCCCTAGCACTTAACCACTATGCCTCCAGGGAATAAAATGAGTGTGATTTTTTTTTTCCCCGACTCTTTTTTTTCTATGCAAGACACACCTGAGAACTTCTGGAAATTAATGGAATTAATAGCTAACGTATCAGATTTAAAATTTACATGTATATGTAAGTGTGATCTCATTTGTCCCCTTGGTAGATGACATTTCAGGCATTTGACTTATATATAAATATGTCAGACCATTCTGAGCAGAATTGTGATGCACAATGTATGAACTCTAGAAATACTTTTGTCTTATGCTTCCCCAAACTTGAGCAGAGCCTCTCACCGCTTTGTGGAAATGCCCACTTCAATAGCTGAAACTTGGTCTGTGGGTTAACGATATCGGCATCACCTGGAAACTTGTTAGAAATACTTGACCTCATTTCAGACTTACAAATAAAAATCTGCATTTGAACAAGATCCGCAGGTGATTCCTAAGCACATTCAAGTTTGAAAAGCACTGCCAGACTCATCTGCCTTTGTTTCTACACATCCCCATGAGACTTTTTCTAGTTTTGGTTCCAATTCCACAAGGCCTTGGCCTCAGATTTACAACGTTATAACTAGTTAATCTAATAATGACAATATCATCGTGTATCAGTGGGGACTAATGTATTCATGAGCAAGCGAGAGCAACTGACCTTCTCTCTCTGGCAATTAATTTTTTTTTTTTTTTAAACAGGGGTCTCCCAGAAAATGCTCTATTTCTTGTTGTTTAGCCCAATAGGAAAAAAAAAAAAAAACTAGATAAGAAGTGGAAATGTATTTTGTGCAGCCCTTTATACTAACCTTTTGTAAGCAGCTGTCTGCCCCATCTCTTCCTAAGGATCACTCAGGAGTCTTGAATTTATTCGTTTCTATAAGAATGGATAAAACAGTATATTGTTACCATGACAATGGAAAATATTAAGTTATTTTTCCCCTGCTTTGTTACAGGATTTTTTTTTTCCTTATGTTCTCTTCAAACTGCTTTTGAAAGAAGATTTCAGGTGAATTTTTTGTATGTTTATTTCTAGTTAAAAAAAAAAAAAAGAATAATTCAATATTTAACCTACCCTGCCATAAATAATCTGCTTTATTTCTTTAAGTGTCAGGAAATCTAGAAGGTGAATTAATACAGTAGCAA
Source organism: Loxodonta africana (assembly GCF_030014295.1). NCBI lineage: Eukaryota > Metazoa > Chordata > Mammalia > Proboscidea > Elephantidae > Loxodonta > Loxodonta africana. The sequence goes on along the minus strand of NC_087345.1, from coordinate 61,868,954 downwards.
GCGTTTTCCAGTAAGGGCTAGAGAGAGCCCTGGCCTTGGAATCAAAGAGCCTGGATTCTAGCCCCAGTACTGATTCTGGGTATGCGACTGCAACCACTTCCTCAGTGTGGGCCTTGGTTTTCTCATTCCTAAATTGAGAAACTCCAGGAAAGTGTTTCTGCTGGTGGCTTTCCAGATCAACAGCTCTGTTTTTGCTTGAATATGAATCTCTTCTCAAACCGGAATACCAGCTTTTGTACTAAAACAGGTGTCTCCGAGGCTTACCCTTCTACATTTTTCTACCAGTAACTTTTCAACTCACGTGGATTGTATTGAAAATTAGCAGGCATTTTTGTTGATTCACCTGATAGTCAGCGTCTGATATCTTGTTCTGTACTTTTAACAATTTCCTCAGGCACTTTAACATTGACTGCTTTGCTCAAGTATATGCTCAGGTGTATGGATGGTGAAGGAAGTTGCTCTAAAGCAATTTCATTTTTACAACACCTACTCCCGCCAGGGTGTGTACTTCAGACAATCTTACAATCTAAACAAACACACCAAAAATGTGATTTACACCACGTGGAATACGAGGACAGAATGGAGTATCTAACTCTGAAGAAGTACATCCAAGGAATATATCAGTTAAACAATTTGTAATAGGTCAAATAATAGCCACCTAATATATTAAATCATAATTCCTGGAATTTATTAACATTACCATATTTGGAAAAAGGATCTTCACAAATGTAATTAGAAGAGGAGGTTACCCTGGGTTATCGGGAGGAGCCGTAACACCATCACGAGTATTTCTACAAGGGAAATAAAGACGCAGAGAATTCCGTGTGAAGACAGGGACAGAGACTGGAGTGATGCAAAAAACCAGCCCAGAAATGCTACAGCAGCCTCAGGAGCTGGAAGAGGCAAGGAATGAAGTCTCTCCTAGAGCCCCCGAGAGAGTGCCCACAGCTAGATTCCGGACTTCCAGCGAAACAGACTCTATAGCACCTAGCAACAACAGCCTCCAGAACTGCATTACTATTACTTTAAGACACTAAAAAGGAGAACTGGTGGCACACTGGTTAAAGCACTCAGCTGCTAACTGGAAGGTCAGTGGTTCGAACCCACTAGCTGCTCTGCAGGAGAAAGATCTAACGGTCTGCTTCCTGGCCTTGGAAACCTTATGAGGCAGTTTACTCTGTCCTATAGTATTGCTATCAGTTGGAAATGACTCAACAGCAATAGGTTAAGTTTATAATAACTTGTTACAGCAGTCTCAGGAAATTAATACATGATTCATCTTCAGGAATTAATTTATGAAAATAAACCTACCTACACCCCCCCAAAAAAAAGGGTAAATGGAAAAAAATTCAAGTCAAAGAATTAGATGATAATCATTGAATCCGAAGTATAGAAATTTTGAAGTTATAGGTCCAGCTCTCAAATATCATGTACCACTTCGGAAGTTTTAGGAGGAGAGGATGAGTGTATTAGTGGGAAGTTGACACAAAATTTGAAGCTGTAGGCTTCTTAGACTTATTCCCAAATCAGAGTAGAAGTAGCTACAGACAACTTTCTGGTTAGAGGGGCTTCACGTAAAAGCAACACAATCTTCTAATTAAAAGCAATGAGAATGTGGAAGTCACTTGCTCCGGGTTCAAGTTGCTGCAGAATTCTCATTTTCTGCCCTACTATATAGAGAGCTCTATTGGCTCTTTATGGGAATAACAATAATGTAAGCATGCACCAATTACTTACAATATGGTGAGCATACGGTTAAGTAATTTAGTTGTGTTATCTCATTAAATCTTCACAACAACTCCGTAAGATACATTTACATTTAAAGTCTCTGCTTTGGAGACAAAGAAACTAAGACCTAGAAAATTTAAAAAGTTTTCCTTAGATCACACACCAATCAAGTAGTGAACCCAGCACTCAAGTTGAGTGGTGGTGGTGTTGTTAGGTGCTGCTGAGTCGATTTTCATCTCATAGCCACTCCATGTAACAGAGTAGAACTACTCCCATAAGATTTTCTAGGCTGTAATCTTTATGGAATCAGATTGCCAGGTCTTTCTTCCATGGAGCCTCTGGGTGGGTTTGAACAGCCAACTTCTCCGTTAGCAGCCGAATGCTTAGCTGTTGCACCAGCGGGACTCCTGTCAAGTCTAGTAAAAATTTCCTAATACACCCTTTTAACAATTATGTTATTTGGAAACACCTGACAGTGGAAGGTTTACAGCATTTTTTATTATGGGAATAAGGCTGATCTGGCCTTCAAAACTGAGAAACTGTTACTGTATGAATGAAGGAATGTTGGGTAGATTCTTCCCCATTTTAATTTGAGTTGGAGGCTCACACTTCTTCTTTCCTCTACTCTTCTTTGTAGCAAATTATTTAACACATCATACATTCAACAATACAAATATTTTTAGTTATAATGTAAAGTATCTTGCTGTCAGAAGAATTTTTAGGTATGAGACAGTGTAGATAGAAAGTATAGCTTGTTGAACTTAAACCATTCTTTTGGCTTTTTTAACCTCTTTGACTTCAGATTCCAGTTCTTTTGTATGGTTCATTTCTTCTGGACATTGTAAAAATTAATGAGCTTATTTTTAGCTGAGACCCAGGTATAACACAAGGCCAAGTCACAACTCCTCTCCTATATGCACCTAAGATGTTACTCAATGACTTGATCTTCTATTGCTTTCACATTCTGAGTTTTTTTAAGGTTGCCATTTTGGGGTGGAGACAGTATATAACAAGGAGTTGTGAGACACTGCATTTCTATTCTATTAAGACACTAAGTTTACCATAAGGAGCGCTGGAGGGGCAGTGGTTAAATACTCAATTGCTAACCTAAATATTGGTGGTTCAAACACACAGTTAAAGTCCTGTCTCAATGCTTTTCCTTGATTAAATTTTATTTTTTCTGAGATTCATTCACTATGGGCTTAGCCTAACCCTCTCCTTCCTTACCTCATGCCCCCTTGACCTCTATCATCCTGTGAAACCCAGTGTGCCACTTTAACACACTAAGTCTAAGTCTCTATGACCAAAGGCTTTTTTAGTTCCCACCTACCAAATAGCAAGACATTACCCTTTAATATCTTTCTGGGATCCATCTAAGGACAAAGTTGTTTCACACATAATGTGTATCAAACTTCATCTTTGCCAGACTACTCTTTCAGCTGCTCCTCCTTGCTCTTCCTTTTGTCCTTTGGTCTGTTCTTGTCCTGTCTGCCCACACTGATGTCACCTGTACTGACCTTCTCCCCTGTCGACCTTCTGTTTGAGCTGCCTACACAATAGCACTATATCAAAGATGGCTTTTTATCCCCAAATAACTATTTTCCATTCACTCTCAATGTAATAAAATCATTTTTTTTTTTTTTTTTAGTAGAACCATATGGATATCCAGAAAAAATACTGTAGTCCCTGGCTTCCCTTTAAGGTGCTAGTGGCCATGTGACTATGTTTTTGCAAATGGAATATAAGTAATATGCACAAATTCCAAGTCATAACCTTTCATATCCATTCACTTTCTCTCCCATGAAACTAGTTAGAATGTGGAAGAAATGAAGAACGATGAGGATTGTAGAGATAAAGTCCATCTCCTAAGGGCAGCAACACAAAATTATAGAATTTAGTTTAATTATGCTGTGAAGTCGTTATCTAAGCTGTAGGCTGCTTATGCCCAGACACGAGTAAGAAATAAATTTATACCTTAGGACATTGTTATTTTGGCCTTCCGTTGGGGTGCCTGATCCAGTATTCTAACATAGGCACTAATCCTTTTGACTTCCCACATATTTTCGGGCTATTGTCCCTGGGTGGCTCAAATGGTTTGCACTGTACTACTAACCTGAGTTCAATCCTGCCCAGTGGCACTGTGGAAGAAAGGCCTGATGAATAACTTTCATAAAGACTGTGGTCAGGAAAATCCTGTGTAAACAGTTCTCTGTAGTATATAAGGTTGCTGTGAATTAGAATTGACTCGATAGTAACTGATTTGGGTTTCTTTTTTGAATCTTCCTTCTGTTGCCACCTGTTGCCTAATCGTCTCCCTCTGGATTCCAGTGTTCTAATGTGACTTATACTGATCTGCTATGACATGACAGGACATTTACATGGTGATTAGGTGCTCTGTGTGACCTCCACTGCTCATCTTGCTTCCCTTCTGCTAGGAGGTGGTGAAGTGGGTAGAGAACCCCAGAAAAATATCATAGGATCCTAGTAATAAGGATTCTTCTAACTTTGCTGCATACAAATTTAGGGTAAGGACCAGTTGAGTAGAGTGCAAAATGTATTTTCTACTTTTAAAAACAGTTATTTTCCTCTCTCTTTTTTTTTTTTGCTTCAAGTACATTATGGGACACTATTTCTTTTCATTTTTTTTTTTCCTCTCTCTTTCAATGTTCCTGTGGTCTCTGATCTCTATTAGAACATCTTCTGATTCTGCCTAAATGACTTATCTGTATGTAAGCTTTGTGGGCAAGACTAAGGTAATTTCTACAGGAACTTTATAATCCCTGTAAATCAGGTTGCTGTTGTTATGTGCTATCGAGTTGATTTAGACTCATAGTAACCCCATGTGACAGAGTAGAACTGTCAGGGTTTCTAGGGTTTCTAGGCTGCAATTTTTACGGAAGCAGATTGCCAAGTTTTTCCCCTGCTGCACCAGTGAGTGAGTTTGAAACACCAACATTTGGTTAACAGCCAAGCTCTTACTATTGCACCACAGGGGTCCATGTCAGGGGATAAGGCTAAATATCACAAATGTGGGGGAAGAGGGCTTTACATAGCAATTAAAACCAAGTCTCTGAAACACCCTGGCTGAGAAGACCCCTGTTACACGTTACATGTTTGGGGAAATTATAATTCATCACAGATTGTTACTGGGCATATAAGCTACAGAAGCAGGAATCAAAATTGCTAACATAGTTTTAAACTATTAAAGATATTTTATACATACATAATGTATTTGGTCTCTAGTCGTGGATCTGCTCCTTACTAAAGCTATTTCTTTGAATAAGTCATCTGATCTCTCTAAGCCTCGGTTTCTGATTCTACAAAATGAAGATATTAACCTTGATTATTTCACAAGGTTGTTGTGAAGATCAAATGGGAAAAGTATGTATTCGAGGGATTTGCAGATTGCAAAAAAACAACACATTTGAAGATTTATTATTATAGAATAAATGTTTCTTTTCTTTTGTTATTCAGCAAAGGTAAGTTTCCCTTTATTTCCTTATTAAATTTCAGTATAAATGCTTCAGTTCATGGTACGTTAAGCCAATTTATCTGCCAGCAATCATATATTCTATATTTAGAGTAATTATTAATTTCTTTGATAAACATTAGCATTTGCTCTGTACCAGGAATATACCATAAGAGTTTATGTCCTTCAAGGAGCTCAAGTTCCAATAAAACATAAAATAAATAAGAAAGATAACTGCAATGCAACTTAAGACATTCAATGATATACTTAAACATATGATGCTATTGAAATATAAAGATTTCCTAGAAGAGACAGGCATGTTGAAGGATGTTATGCAGAACAACAAATGAAGAAAGGAGCATGTTATAGTGTAGTAAATAATTAACCTTACCCCATGAGAGATCTGGCTTTCGCCCTTCTGGGAGGTAAGTGCTGTGCACTTAAATGTCCTGCATGATAAGAGTGTCCTGCGACTATATCAGATAGTATAATAATATGATTTTTGGTGGGGTCTTGGACCATTCAGTATCAGCTCAGCCTCTGGAGGGCTGGAGACAAGGCCAGACATATGGGTCGCCAACCCTGTCTATGTGACTAAGTGCCAATAAAACTCTGGACATCAAGGCTTTAGTGAGCCATGATTGTTGTCACACATCATTACCAGAAGATGTTAGAACTGTCGGTGACTCCGCTGGGAAAGGTAACTGGAAGCTTTGCATGAGGAACTCTCTTGAATTCTGTCCCATTCACCTCCTCCCTTGGCTAATTTTAATCTGTGTCCATTCACTGTAATGAAGTATACCTTTGAGTATAACAGCTTTTAGTGAGCTCTGGGTGAGTCATTTTAACAAATTATTGAACTCAAGGATGACTTGGGTATCCTCAAGCTTTGAAGATTGCGTCAGAGGTGAGGGTAGTCCTGAGACTTCCCAAAATCTGCAGTTACCAACAGTTTTGCTTCCAATAACATAAACCAAAATATATCCAGCTCGGAAAAAAAAGATAGAAAATTAATTGTCTCACATAATTTAATACTCCAGGAATAAATTTTTGTCAGGGACAAATGAAGGAGAAACTAAAAAAAATTAAAAAAAATTGAGGCTGTTCTCTATTCTCTTTGTATCTCTTGCTACTTTAATTTTCAGTGACTTTACTCTCCTGTAAGATCTCCACGTGCCTTATGTCAAAATGGCTACAACCCGATCAAGGCATATATCCTCATTGCAGCTAAAGATCCTGAGAAAAGTCAGCACGTTCTCATGACTAGCTCCAGCAATGTCTTGGCAAAGACTGTGATCTTGTGAGTTTGGATCAAGTGCCCATCCATAAACAATCATTGTGGATAAGGACATGGGTTCATTGATTAGTTCGCCTTTGGGGTATATCTATCCTGAGGTTGTTGAATTAGAGCCAGGTGACACAGAGCTTCTTCAAGTAGAGGAGAGTGAATTATTACATACAATTTTTATTAATGGATCAACAAATTAATCGATGTGTTTCTTTGCTTGATATAATACTCCCCTAGGAAATAAATGACTTTAGCCAGGAATTCTGTTCATTTTGTTAGCTCTCTATACCGTATCTCTTATGATACATGATATATGGGAGAAGATTACTAAACATCTCTTTAATAAATGCATTAATGAAAGACGTGAACCACCAGATATAAAGAGAGAGATTGAAGTTTATATAAGAACATTTATCCGTAATTTTCTTTATGTCTCTGTATCCAAATTCAGAAACAATTATGCAATCTTTAATCACTGAACAAAGGGGGAAGCATCAAAAGAAGGTGGAAGGAATGCAGAATTGGTTGACATTCAACCATTTCAGAAGGTAGCATATGATCAAGAACCAAGGATACTGAAATAAGAAATCCAAGCTGCACTGAAGGGATTAGTGAAAAACAAGGCTCCAGGAATTGATGGAATACTGATTAAGATGTTTCAACAGACGGATGCAGTGCTGAAGATGTGCACTTGCCTATGCCAAGAAAATTGGAAGACAGCTAAGCTGGCCAACTGGCCTGAAAGAGATCCATATTTGTGCTCATTCCAAAGAAAGGTGATCCAACAGAATGAGGAAACGTATCAAAAAATATCAATATCACACACAAGTAAAATTTTGCTGAAGATCATTTAAAAACGATTGCAGCAGTACATCTGCAGGGAACTGCCAGAAATCCGAGCCAATTCAGAAGAGGACATGGAACAAGGGATATCATTACTGATGTCAAATGTACTTTGGCTGAAAGCAGACAGTACCAGAAAGATGTTTACCTGTGTTTTATTGACTATGCAAAGGCATTTGACTGTGTGAATCATAACAAATTATGGATAACGTTATGAAGAATGGCAATTCCAGAAACTTAATTGTGCTCATGCAGAACCCATACATATACCGGGAGGCAGTCTTTTGAACAGAACAAGGGGATACTGCATGGTTTAAAATCAGAAAAGTGTGCATCAGGGTTGTGTTCTTTCACCATACTTATTTAAACTGCACTGAGCAAATAATCAGAGAAGCTGAACTATATGAAGAAGAATGTGGCATCAGGATTGGTGAAAGACTCATTAACAACCTGTGATATGCAAATGACACAACTTTGCTTGTTGAATGCCAAGAGGATTTGAAGCACTTACTAATGAAGATCAAAGACTACAGTCTTCAAAGACTACAGATGGATTACATCTTAACATGAAGAAAACAAAAATCCTCACAATTGGACCAATAAGCAACCTCATGATAAGTGAAGAAAATATTGAAATTGTGAAGGATTTCATTTTACTTGGATCCACAATCACTGCCCACGGAAGCAGCACTCAAGAAACCAAACGACACATTGCATTAAGCAATCTACTGCAAATAACCTGTTTAAAATGTTAAAAATCTTCAATTGCATAGAAGTTTATGTGCCCATACTTTCAGTTAGGTCCGTCTTATTAGCTTGTCACAGAAATTCTGGGTTAAGTAATATAATACATTGATCAACATCAACTTGCCTTTTTTATGATCAAGTATGGTCAAATATCAGCATTTTCATATGGTTTAACTATAAATACTTTATTGGTTCGAATAACTGAAAAAAGTTTATGTATACCTGAGCTCTGTTCTCCTGTCAAGATTCTGCCTTTATAGAATGGGTTTCATCCTAAGGGAGGCTCCCCTTGTGATGCTAAGATGGCAGTGAGTAGCATCTAGGACTGCATCTTTCCTTATTCTTGTCAGTAGGAGAGAAGGAATGACTTCTTTCCCAAATGTCACAAAAGTCCTAAGATTTACTTTAACAGGACTAGAAGGGTTTCTTCCTCACCCGGAACCAATCACTGTACCTGGCTTAGCTGAAGTTGTGTATTCACCACTGAAGCAGGTCATGGAGTCGGTCTTCACAGAACTACATGGTTGCCCAAACTGAAGTCAGGCCCAATGAGAAAGGGGATGTGGTAAGGATATTGGGGAGGCATTGGAAATAATTCACTTTTCCTTCTGTAAAATCTTCCATATACTAATCATGAACCTCCCTAGAGTAGAAAGTAATGATCCCTGGCATAATTCTTGGGGTTTCTGGATGGCTGATGTTTATAATTCTGTTGTTTTATTTTATGTCTCTCTTTTTTAGACGGTGTTTAAAAGGAAGCTATGTGTTTTTGTCTCGGGGCTTTACAGGCATTTTTTTATTTAAGATGTATCAATTTTGTATGTATCAGGTCCTAAGATGGAGTACAAAAGCAAATCCTATTTGGCCCTGATCATGAGTGAACTCCAGATGGGCTAGAGGAATTTATTCCTAGTTAAATGGGGCAAAGAAAATCTAAGGGCAGGAGAAGAGTAGATCCATTGGAGTAGTGGTCCAAAGACCTACCATTCAAAGAAAGATACAAAACTCTAACCATAGTCTGGTTAGAATTGTTATCTAAGTTCTTTTCTGAGGATGTAGAGTCGAGGACACTAGCAGTTAATTTGTGGTGACCCATGATAGTTAATGCAGACTATCACGAAACTCTTACAGTAAAAGAAGCATGCAGAAATCAAATATTTGTGTAACGATTATCTAACTCTCTAGGCTGAGGTGAAGTATATATCAAGGATCTAAACTCAACCTTTCAAAATAAATGGTCACACAGTTGTTAGCTGCTGTTGAGTCAGCCCCTGCCTCACAGAAGCCCCATGCACAATGTAAGAAAATGCTGTGTGGCCTTGCTTCATTCCCATGATTGGTTGCAGATCAGACCGTTACGATCCATAGGCTACTCACTGGCTGATTTTTAGAAATAGATCATTGGACTTTTCTCCCTGGCCATCTTAGTCTAGAAGCTCTGTTCAAACCTGTTCAGCATCATATCAACAAGCAAGCCTCTACTGACAGGTGGGTGGAGACTACGGAACTGGTCTGCTGCATGAAAGATGAGAATTCTACAACTGAATAATGCCACCAGGTCATGCAGTAAGGGATAGACAGTAAGGCTGTGTATTGGTGCGATTTATAAACTGAGTATTCTACTTTTTACCAACATACACTCCATAGCCAGGCCATGAGATACTGAAGCAATTTCAGGTTAGACTCATATTGTCTCACATGGGGGTAGGCTAGACTGTGCTCATATTTAATACTAGATTTTGGGGGAAAGTAGAGTAGGTCAGGCTGGAAAATAATGGACAAAGAGGACAGATATCTACAACCAAAACATTTTATGTTAATTCATTGTCATTGGAGAGGGTAGTCTCTTTACAAAGTAAAATATGTCCTAGAACACTCTTTAAAAAATAACTCTAAGTACTTAGTGCTTTAATTCTCATTTAATCAAAGGTTTTCTTCCAGTGGGTTAACATAAACAGATTGGTTTTTACATCATTCTCATAACAAGGATCTTGAATTGACATAGATTCCTAGGGCACCAGTCAGAATGAGGATTTATGTGAAAAAAAAAATTAAATTATTTGAAAGGACACTTTTAAATACATTAATAGAAAATAATATATGAAAGGAAGCACCCATTTAATAGCTTAACAGGAAGACAGGAAGAACACTTAAAGACTGATAGTTCACAGCACAAGAAATTGGGGAGAATATTACCAGAACAATTTTACTGGAGCAGTTTTTGTCTCCATCCCCTAGAGATATTTGCCAATGTCCGGAGATATTTTGATTGTCATGCCTGTGGATTTTACAAGCATCTAGTTGGAAAAGGCTAGGAGTTGCTAAACAAGCTATTTGTTCCAATTTTCTAACATACACCAAAAAAAAAAAAAAAATGCCATTCAGTTGAAACCGACTCATAGCAACCCTAAAGGACAGAGTAGAACTGCCCCATAGAGTTTCCAAGGAGTGGCTGGTGGATTCAAACTGCTGACCTTTTGGTTAGCAGCCATAGCTCTTAATCACTGTGCAACCAGGGTTCCAATATGCACCTACTGTTGTTGTTGTTGATAGGTACCATTGAGTCAATTTTAACTCATAATGACCCTGTGCACAACAGAAAAAAACACTGCCTGGTCCTGTGCCATCCTTACAATCATTGTTATCCTTGAGCCCATTATTGCAGCCACTGTATCAATCCATCTCATTGAGGGCCTTCTTTTTTTTCTCTGACCCTGTACTTTACCAAGCATGATGTCCTTCTCCAGGGACTGATCCCTCCTGACAACATGTCCAAAGTATGTAAGATGCAGTCTCGCCATCCTTGCTTCTAGGAGCATTCTGGTTGTACTTCTCCCAAGACAGATTTGTTCATTCTTTTGGCGGTCCACGGCATATTCAATATTCTTCTCCTACACCGCAATTCAAAGGCTTCAATTCTTCTTCAGTCTTCCTTATTCACTGTCCAGCTTTCACATGCATATGAGGCCATTGAAAATACCATGGCTTGGGTCAGGCACACCTTAATCTTCAAGGTGCCATCTTTGCTTTTCAACACTTTGAAGAGAGCCTTTGTAGCAGATTTGTCCAATGCAGCACATCTTTTGATTTCCTGACTGCTGCTTCCATGGGTGTTGATTGTGGATCCAAGTAAAATGAAATCCTTGACAACTTCAATCTTTGTTTATCATGATGTTGCTCATTGGTCCAGTTGTGAGGATTTTTGTTTTCTTTATGTTGAAGTGAAATCCATACTGAAGGCTGTGGTCTTTGATCTTCATCAGTAAGTGCTTCAAGTCCTCTTCACTTTCAGCAAACAAGGTTGTGTCATCTGCATAATGCAGGTTGTTAAGGAGTCTTCATCCAACCCTGATGCCCCATTCTTCTTCATATAGTCCAGCTTCTCAGATTATTTGCTCAGCATACAGATTGAATAGGTATGGTGAAAGGATACAACAATGACACACACCTTTTCTGACTTTAAACCTTTCAGTGTCCCCTTGTTCTGTCCAAACAATGGCCTCTTGAGTTTTATCATGAGATTGCAGCAGTTCAGTCACATCTTCAGGCTCCATCTCTAATTCTAGTTCTCTTGCTTTTCCACCACATTTGTGGCTACTTCCTCCACTGATGTCTTGAACCCCTCAAAGTCATCCATCAGGGTTGGAATCAATTTCTTGCAAAGGCTTGTTAATAACTGTATTTTGAGCTCCTCCAATAAATCATGAATGTTCTTAGTGACGTCTAGAATGGTGAGTCTTTCCCAGAAGGTTTTCAACTTACTTTGCACAGGTCCATCAGAGGAATCACTATCTTAAGCAGATAACCATATGAAATATATTTCTTAAATAATAAGCCTTAAAAGTCAAAATTACTCTTTGACCCATGGGCTGCAGAAAGGATGTTCTGTTGGGAAGCATGAAAATAATATTAATCTCCTAGTACATCTCCATCAGAATTCCTGGCTGACCAGATGCATTGTCATTGAGAAGTAATATTTTGAAAGGAACCTTTTTTTTTTTTTTTTCTGAGCAGTAGGTCTCAACAGAGGGCTTAAAATATTTAGCAAACCATGTTGTGAACAGATGTGCCATCATTCAGGCTATGTTGTTCCATTTATAAAGCGCAGGCAGAGTAGATTTAGCATAACTTAAGGGCCCTAGGTTTCAGGGCCCTAGGATTTTCAGAATGGTAAATGAACATTGACTTCAGCTTAAAGTCACCAGCTGCAGTAGCCCCTAACAAGAGTCAGCCTGCTCTTCGAAGTTTGAAGCCAGGCATTGACTTCTCTCTGGATACGAAAGTCCTAGATGGTTATCTTCTCCCAATATAAGGCTGTTTCATCCGCACTGAAAACCTGTTGTTACTGTAGCCCCCTTCATCCGTTATCTCAGCTGGATCTTCTGGATAACTTGCTGCAGCTTCTACATCAGCACTTGCTGCCTAACCTTGGATTTTTAGGTTATGGAGACGGCTTCCTTCCTTAAACCTCATGAACCAGCCTCTGCTAGCTTCAGACTTTGTTTCTACAGCTTCCTAACCTATCTCAGCCCTCACAGGTTTGAAGAGAGTTAGGGACTTGCTCTGGATCAGGATTTGGCTTAAGCGAATGTTGTGGCTGGTTTGATCTTCTATCCAGACCCTAAAATTTTCTTGATACCAGAAGTAAGGCTATTTTTCTTTCTTATCATTCATGTGTTCACTGGAATAGTACTTTTAATTTCCTTCAGGAACATTTTCTCTCCATTCACAACTTGGCTAACTGGTGCAACAGGCCTAGCTTTCAGCCTGTCTCAATTTTCAACATACCTTCTTCACTAAGCTTAATTGTTTAAGGTGAGAGACGTGCAACTTTTCTTTACACTTAGAAGCCATTTCAGGGTTATTAATTTGCCTGATTTCAATATTGTCTTTTTTCAGGGAATAGGGAGGCTCAAAGAGAGGGAGAGAAACAAGGCAACAGCTGGTTGGTGGAGCAGTAAGAACACACACATTTATTAAGTTTGCTATCTTATATAGGCATGGTTTGTGGTCCCCCAAAACAATTACAATAACAAAGCTCACTGATCACAGATCAGCATAACAGATATAATAATAAAGAAAAAGTTTGATCACCGTAACATATATAATAATAAAGAAAAAGTTTGAGATATTTCGAGAATTACCAAACTGTAACACAGGGACATGAAGTGAGAACATGCCATTGGCAAAATGGCACTGATAGACTTGCTGGACACAGGGTTGCTACGAACCTTCAATTTGTAAAAAATGCAATGTCTGCAAAGTGCAATAAAGCGAAGCGAAATAAAACAAGGTATGCCTGTAGTAGCCACTAGCTACGCGTGTGTGGCTAATTAACATTTAAAGTGTGGCTAGTGTAATTGGGGAACTAGTTTTTTTTTCTTTATTTTATTGAATGTTAATCAATTAAAATTTAAATTTAAGTAGTCACATGTGATTAGTGGCTACTGTATTGGGCAGCACAGGTATAGAACAACACTCTTCATAATAATCAAAATAATAGTTAATGTTTGTTGACTTCTTACTGTAGGTCACACTTAATGCTGACAAATTTACTGGCATAATAACCTGAAAAGGCAAGAACAATTATTATCTCAATTTTTCTAATGCAGAAAATGAGGCTTAGAGTGACCAACTCACTTCTCAGAATTGGGACATATATATACTGACTCCCAGGCTTGAAACCACTAAATTTCACCTCACAGATGAAAGTCCAGTGAAGGTAGATGGCTCTTTAAGATCTCACAGATATTTAGTGCAAGAGCTGAAACTATAATTCAGGTCATTGCTTAATGTCATTGGACTTCAGTTTCCAAACTCAATGCCATCCAAAAAACAGAATATCTAGAAAGTGCCAAGCTCTTGCCCCTAGGTACACAAAAGCAAACCTTGAAAAAGCTTGGAGTTTATATTCAGTTGGTAGATTACATATAACAATCATGAAAATAATAAATTCAGTAAATTTCACGGTAGGTCAGAGGGTGATAAAAAACCCAAACCCATTGTCACTGAGTTGATTCTGATTCATAGAGACCCTTTAGGACAGAAAAGAACTGCCCCACAGGGTGTCCAAGGAGCAGCTATTGGTTTCAAACTTCCAACATTTTGGTTAGCAGCCAAGGTCTTAGCCACTGTGCCACCAGAGCTCCAGAGGGTGATAAACCAACCCCGTTGCTGTCGAGTCAATCTCAACTCATAGCAACCCTGTGAGGACAGAGTAGAATTGCCCATAGGGTTTCCAAGGAGCAGCTGGTGGATTTGAATTGCTGACCTTTTAGCGGCCAAGCTCTTAACCATTACACCACCAGAGGGTGATAGGTGGTATGAAAAGAAAAAAAAAAAAAAGAGCAGAATTAGGAGTTGTAAGTGCTAGGGGTGAGGTGAAGGTTTATTTTAAATATGATAGTCAGGATAAACTTTATCAAGAAGGTAACATTGGACCAAGGGCTTAAAGGAAGTGAAAGAGTTAGCCATGAAGATAACTAAGGAAAAAGTATTTGAGGGAGATAGAATAGCCAGGGCAAAGAACTTAAGGCAGGTGAGGGCCTGACAAGTTCAAGAAACAGCAAGCAAGACAACATGGAGGGAGGAGATGGGAAAAATTGAGGCAAAATCCCAACTGTGTGGGGCACTGAAAGATTATAAGGACTTCTACCCCAAGTGATATGAGAACTTATTGTTAAATTTTAATCTCATTCAACCTACCTTTTAAAAGAAGCACTCTATTTATTGCTTTGGACAGAACGGAGACCAGCAGAAGACTGTTTGAGTATTTAGGGCAAGAGATGATAGCTCAGCAAAGCTTTGAGGTGTGACCAGATTCCCAATATATTTTGAAGGTAAAGCCCATCAGACTTTCCGATCAATACAACGTAAGGTAATAGAAAAGGAGAGGATTCAAAGTCAATTTTTTTGGCATGAGAAAATAGAAGAAAAAGATTGATAGCATCCATAACATCAAAGGCTGTAAGTGGAGCACATTTTGGGAGAAGATTAGGAGTACACGTTGGAATTCATGAATTTGAGATGTCTATTAGTTATCAAGTGGAAATATCCAGAAAGTAGTTGGATACATGAGTCTGGGATTTGGAGATTATGCAGTCTGAATACATGCATTTTAAAAGACTCGGCATATAGATGATATTTACAGCCGTAAGAATAGATGAGATCACCAGAGAAATCAGTATAATAGAGAAGATTAGAGGACCAAGAGTTGAGCCATGGGACATTTCATTATTAAGAAGTCCAGGTGCAAAGTAAGAACCATCAAAAAAGATGAGATGGAGAGGTGTGGTGAGAAGAAATCCAGGAGTGTAGTGTCCTAAAAACCAAGTATATCAAATATCAAAGTGTATCAAAAGAAAGTATATCGGGGGGCGGAGCCAAGATGGCGGACTAGGCAGACTCTACCTCGGATCCCTCTTACAACAAAGACACGGAAAAACAAGTGAATCGATCACATACATAACAATCTACGAACCCTGAACAACAAACACAGATTTAGAGACGGAGAACGAACTAATACGGGGAAGCAGCGATTGTTTCCAGAGCCTGGAGCCAGCGTACCAGTCAGGTATGGCACAAGCAGAGAGAGCGGCTCCACCCCCCTGAACTAACCCCGGGAGGGGGACCAGCCGGTTCCACGGGCGGCGTGGGACGCAGCCGGTAGGAGAAGTCCCTGGGAGGCAGTGACTGGTCTTGGAGCAGAAAGAGCAGCGTCCGAGCCGGGGAACCGTCCCGCAGGGATTTGGACTGGACGCAGGTACGGCATAAACACGGAGAGTTGCTCCACCCCCCTGAACTAACCCTGGGAAGGGGACCAGCCGGGTCGCGCGGGCGGCGTGGGACGCAGCCGGTAGGAGAAGTCCCTGGGAGGCAGCGGCTGGTATTGGAGCGGGGAGAACAGCGTCCCAGCCGGGACACTCGGTCACGGCACAAGCACGGGGACCTGCTCCACCCATCTGAACTAACCCCGGGAGGAGGCCCAACTGGTTCTTGGGGGCGGCACAGCCACATGGCTGGAGGGACGAGAAGTCCCCGGGAGGCAGCGACTGATTTTGGAGTCGAGAGTGCACTGTCCCAGTAGGGGAGCCTCGACGCTGGGCGTGGGGCTGGAAGCAGAGGATCTGACCGTGACTCCAGCCGGCCAGACCCCCCGGGGGCAATCTCCACACAGCCAGCACACATAGGTGACGCGCCCTGCGGGAGTCTCAGATATAATAGTCATTCCAAGCAAGACAAGCAACTCTGGCTATATTCTGAGGTGCTACTCTCCTATCTCTCTGTTCCCTCCCCCACCCTCCCCAGGCGGCTTCATTAACATCTGAATAGCCTGAGCCAGAGGGAGAACTCTGATAGGGATCTGACTGCATTTTTTTTTAGTGGATTTTCTGGAAAAACTAGTTTCCCAGTGATGGCTCGGAGACAACAATCCATATCAAACCACTTAAAGAAGCAGACCATGACAGCTTCTCCAATCCCCCAAACAAAAGAATCAAAATCTTTCCCAAATGAAGATACAATCTTGGAATTATCAGATACAGAATATAAAAAACTAATTTACAGAATGCTTAATGATATCACAAATGAAATTAGGATAACTGCAGAAAAAGCCAAGGAACACACTGATAAAACTGTTGAAGAACTCAAAAAGATTATTCAAGAACATACTGGAAAAATTAATAAGTTGCAAGAATCCATAGAGAGACAACATGTAGAAATCCAAAAGATTAACAATAAAATTACAGAATTAGACAACGCACTAGGAAGTCAGAGGAGCAGACTCGAGCAATTAGAATGTAGACTGGGACATCTGGAGGACCAGGGAGTTAACACCAACGTAGCTGAAAAAAAATCAGATAAAAGAATTAAAAAAAATGAAGAAACCCTAAGAATTATGTGAGACTCTATCAAGAAGGATAACCTGCGGGTGATTGGAGTCCCAGAACAGGGAGGGGGGACAGAAAACACAGAGAAAATAGTTGAAGAACTCCTGACACAAAACTTCCCTGACATCATGAAAGACGAAAGGATATCTATCCAAGATGCTCATCGAACCCCATTTAAGATTGATTCAAAAAGAAAAACACCAAGACATATTATCATCAAACTCACCAAAACCAAAGATAAACAGAAAATTTTAAAAGCAGCCAGGGAGAAAAGAAAGGTTTCCTTCAAGGGAGAATCAATAAGAATAAGCTCAGACTACTCAGCAGAAACCATGCAGGCAAGAAGGGAATGGGACGACATATACAGAACACTGAAGGAGAAAAACTGCCAGCCAAAGATCATATATCCAGCAAAACTCTCTCTGAAATATGAAGGCGAAATTAAGATATTTACAGACAAACACAAGTTTAGAGAATTTGCAAAAACCAAACCAAAGCTACAAGAAATACTAAAGGATATTGTTTGGTCAGAGAACCAATAATATCAGATATCAGCACAACACAAGGTCACAAAACAGAACGTCCTGATATCAACTCAAATAGGGAAATCACAAAAACAAACAAATTAAGATTAATTAAAAAAAATAAATACACATAACGGGGAATCATGGAAGTCAATAGGTAAAAGATCACAATAATCAAAAAGAGGGACTAAATACAGGAGGCATTGACCTGCCATATGGAGAGTGATACAAGGCGATATAGAACAATACAAGTTAGGTTTTTACTTAGAAAAATAGGGGTAAATAATAAGGTAACCACAAAAAGGTATAACAACTCTATAACTCAAGATAAAAACCAAGAAAAACGTAACGACTCAACTAACATAAAGTCAAGCACTACGAAAATGAGGATCTCACAATTTACTAAGAAAAACGCCTCAGCACAAAAAAGTAGGTGGAAAAATGAAACTGTCAACAACACACATAAAAAGACATCAAAATGACAGCACTAAAAACTTATTTATCTATAATTACCCTGAATGTAAATGGACTAAATGCACCAATAAAGAGACAGAGAGTCACAGACTGGATAAAGAAACACGATCCATCTATATGCTGTCTACAAGAGACACACCTTAGACTTAGAGACACAAACAAACTAAAACTCAAAGGATGGAAAAAAGTATATCAAGCAAACAATAAGCAAAAAAGAAGAGGAGTAGCAATATTCATTTCTGACAAAATAGACTTTAGACTTAAATCCACCACAAAGGATAAAGAAGGACACTATATAATGATAAAAGGGACAATTGATCAGGAAGACATAACCATATTAAATATTTATGCACCCAATGACAGGGCTGCAAGATACATAAATCAAATTTTAACAGAATTGAAAAGCGAGATAGATACCTCCACAATTATAGTAGGAGACTTCAACACACCACTTTTGGAGAAGGACAGGACATCCAGTAAGAAGCTCAACAGAGACACGGAAGATCTAATTACAACAATCAACCAACTTGACCTCATTGACTTATACAGAATTCTCCACCCAACTGCTGCAAAATATACTTTTTTTTCTAGCGCACATGGAACATTCTCTAGAATAGACCACATATTAGGTCATAAAACAAACCTTTGCAGAGTCCAAAACATCGAAATATTACAAAGCATCTTCTCAGACCACAAGGCAATAAAACTAGAGATCAATAACAGAAAAACTAGGGAAAAGAAATCAAATACTTGGAAAATGAACAACACCCTTCTGAAAAAAGACTGGGTTATAGACGACATTAAGGAGGGAATAAGGAAATTCATAGAAAGCAATGAGAATGAAAATACTTCCTATCAAAACCTCTGGGATACAGCAAAAGCAGTGCTCAGAGGCCAATTTATATCAATAAATGCACACATACAAAAAGAAGAAAGAGCCAAAATGAGAGAACTGTCCCTACAACTGGAACAAATAGAAAGTGAGCAACAAAAGAATCCATCAGGCACCAGAAGAAAACAAATAATAAAAACTAGAGGTGAACTAAATGAATTAGAGAACAGAAAAACAATCGAAAGAATTAACAAAGCCAAAAGCTGGTTCTTTGAAAAAATTAACAAAATTGATAAACCATTGGCTAGACTGACTAAAGAAATACAGGAAAGGAAACAAATAACCCGAATAAGAAATGAGAAGGACCACATCACAACAGAACCAAATGAAATTAAAAGAATCATTTCAGATTATTATGAAAAATTGTACTCTAACAAATTTGAAAACCTAGAAGAAATGGATGAATTCCTGGAAAAACACTACCTACCTAAACTAACACATTCAGAAGTAGAACAACTAAATAGACCCATAACAAAAAAAGAGATTGAAATGGTAATCAAAAAATTCCCAACAAAAAAAAGCCCTGGCCCGGACAGCTTCACTGCAGAGTTCTACCAAACTTTCAGAGAAGAGTTAACACCACTACTACTAAAGGTATTCCAAAGCATAGAAAATGACAGAATACTACCCAACTCATTTGAAGCCACCATCTCCCTGATACCAAAACCAGGTAAAGACATTACAAAAAAAGAAAATTATAGACCTATATCCCTCATGAACATTGATGCAAAAATCCTCAACAAAATTCTAGCCAATAGAATCCAACAACACATCAAAAAAATAATTCACCCTGATCAAGTGGGATTTATACCAGGTATGCAAGGCTGGTTTAATATCAGAAAAACCATTCATGTAATCCATCACATAAATAAAACAAAAGACAAAAACCACATGATCTTATCAATTGATGCAGAAAAGGCATTTGACAAAGTCCAACACCCATTTATGATAAAAACTCTTACCAAAATAGGAATTGAAGGAAAATTCCTCAACATAATAAAGGGCATCTATGCAAAGCCAACAGCCAATATCACTCTAAATGGAGAGAACCTGAAAGCATTTCCCTTGAGAACGGGAACCAGACAAGGATGCCCTTTATCACCGCTCTTATTCAACATCGTACTTGAAGTCCTAGCCAGGGCAATTAGGCTAGACAAAGAAATAAAAGGTATCCGGATTGGCAAGGAAGAAGTAAAGTTATCACTATTTGCAGATGACATGATTATATACACAGAAAACCCTAAGGAATCCTCCAGAAAACTACTGAAACTAATAGAAGAGTTTGGCAGAGTCTCAGGTTATAAAATAAACATACAAAAATCACTTGGATTCCTCTACATCAACAAAAAGAACACCGAAGAGGAAATCACCAAATCAATACCATTCACAGTAGCCCCCAAGAAGATAAGATACTTAGGAATAAATCTTACCAAGGATGTAAAAGACCTATACAAAGAAAACTACAAAGCTCTACTACAAGAAATTCAAAAGGACATACTTAAGTGGAAAAACATACCCTGCTCATGGATAGGAAGACTTAACATAGTAAAAATGTCTATTCTACCAAAAGCCATCTATACATTTAACGCACTTCCGATCCAAATTCCAATGTCATATTTTAAGGGGATAGAGAAACAAATCACCAATTTCATATGGAAGGGAAAGAACCCCCGGATAAGCAAAGCACTACTGAAAAAGAAGAAGAAAGTGGGAGGCCTCACCCTACCTGACTTCAGAACCTACTATACAGCCACAGTAGTCAAAACAGCCTGGTATTGGTACAACAACAGACACATAGACCAATGGAACAGAATTGAGAACCCAGACATAGATCCATCCACGTATGAGCAGCTGATATTTGACAAAGGACCAGTGTCAATTAACTGGGGAAAAGATAGCCTTTTTAACAAATGGTGCTGGCATAACTGGATATCCATTTGCAAAAAAATGAAACAGGACCCATACCTCACACCATGCACAAAAACTAACTCCAAGTGGATCAAAGACCTAAACATAAAGACTAAAACGATAAAGATCATGGAAGAAAAAATTGGGACAACCCTAGGAGCCCTAATACAAGGTATAAACAGAATACAAAACATTACCAAAAATGATGAAGAGAAACCCGATAACTGGGAGCTCCTAAAAATCAAACACCTATGCTCATCTAAAGACTTCTCCAAAAGAGTAAAAAGACCACCTACAGACTGGGAAAGAATTTTCAGCTATGACATCTCCGACCAGCGCCTGATCTCTAAAATCTACATGATTCTGTCAAAACTCAACCACAAAAAGACAAACAACCCAATCAAGAAGTGGGAAAAGGATATGAACACACATTTCACTAAAGAAGATATTCAGGCAGCCAACAGATACATGAGAAAATTCTCTCGATCATTAGCCATTAGAGAAATGCAAATTAAAATTACGATGAGATTCCATCTCACACCAGCAAGGCTGGCATTAATCCAAAAAACACAAAATAATAAATGTTGGAGAGGCTGCGGAGAGATTGGAACTCTCGTACACTGCTGGTGGGAATGTAAAATGGTACAACCACTTTGGAAATCTATCTGGCGTTATCTTAAACAGTTAGAAATAGAACTACCATACAACCCAGAAATCCCACTCCTGGGAATATACCCTAGAGATACAAGAGCCTTCATACAAACAGATATATGCACACCCATGTTTATTGCAGCTCTGTTTACAATAGCAAAAAGTTGGAAGCAACCAAGGTGTCCATAAACGGATGAATAGGTAAATAAATTGTGGTATACTCACACAATGGAATACTACGCATCGATAAAGAACAGTGACGAATCTCTGAAACACTTCATAACATGGAGGAACCTGGAAGGCATTATGCTGAGCGAAATGAGTCAGAGGCAAAACGACAAATATTGTATAAGACCACTATTATAAGATCTTGAGTAATAGTAAACCTGAGAAGAACACATACTTTTGTGGTTACGAGGCGGGGAGGGAGGGAGGGTGGGAGAGGGTTTTTTATTGATTAATCAGTAGACAAGAACTGCTTTAGGTGAAGGGAAAGACAACACTCAATACATGGAAGGTCAGCTCAATTGGACTGGACCAAAAGCAAAGAAGTTTCCGGGATAAAATGAATGCTTCAAAGGTCAGCGGAGCAAGTGCGGGGGTCTGGGGAACATGGTTTGCGGGGACTTCTAAGTCAATTGGCAAAATAATTCTATTATGAAATCATTCTGCATCCCACTTTGAAATGTGGCGTCTGGGGTCTTAAATGCTAACAAGCGGCCATCTAAGATGCATCAATTGGTCTCAGCCCACCTGGAGCAAAGGAAAAGGAAGAACACCAAGGCCACACGACAACTAAGAGCCCAAGAGACAGAAAGGGCCACATGAATCAGAGACCTACATCATCCTGAGACCAGAAGAACTAGTTGGTGCCCGGCCACAATCGATGACTGCCCTGACAGGGAGCACAACAGAGGACCCCTGAGGGAGCAGGAGATCAGTGGGATACAGACCCCAAATTCTCATAAAAAGACCAAACTTAATGGTCTGACTGAGACTGGAGGAATCCCGGCGGCCATGCTCCCCAGACCTTCAGTTGACACAGGACAGGAACCATCCCCGAAGACAACTCATCAGAAATGAAAGGGACTGGTCAGCGGGTGGGAGAGAGACGCTGATGAAGAGTGAGCTAATTATATCAGGTGGACACTTGAGATTGTGTTGGCAACTCTTGTCTGGAGGGGGGATGGGAGGATAGAGAGAGAGGGAAGCCGGCAAAATTGTCAAGAAAGGAGAGACTGAAAGGGCTGACTCAAGAGGGCGAGAGCAAGTGGGAGTAGGGAGTGAGATGTATGTAAACTTATATGTGACAGACTGATTGGATTTGTAAACGTTCACTTGAAGCTTAATAAAAGTTATTAATAATAAAAAAAAAAGTATATCAAGGATGTGGGAGTGAGCAATTGTGTCAAATGTCACTGATAGCTGAAGATGAAACTAGGAATTTTCCAGTAATTTAGTAGCATGGAAGTCATTGTAGATATTGATAAGAACAGGTTTTTTTTTTTTTATTATTTTTGTTTTTTAGAGTTTTGAGAATGAAAGCTTCATTGGATTGGATTGAAGAGAAAACAGGGAAGATAAGGCAAATTGGGAATAGTTAGCATAGACAAGTCTTTTGAGGAGGTTCCCCCCACCCCAAAGGGACAGAAAGCAATGGAACAGTAAAAAAAAAAAAAAAAAAAAAAGCCTGTTAAGGTTGAGTCGATGCTGACTCATAGCCACCGTATAGGACGGAGTAGAACTGCCTCATAGAGTTTCCAAGGAGCTCCTGGTGGATTCAAACTGCTGATCTTTTGGTTAGCAGCCGCAGCTCTTAGCCACTACATCACCAGGGTTTCCAGCACCTGGTAGAAAATTGTACTAGAGCAAAGGCTTTCATTATTTATTTACGTACTTACTTACTCATGTAATGAGTAAAACATATAAATAATCCAGGAGAAAGCCCCCCCCCCAAAAAAAAAAGATATTGTAGAGAGAGGAAAGAAATTACTGAAGTAAAATGTTGGAAAGATGAGAAGGAATGGGATCTAGTGCAAAAGTGAAGAGATTTGCTTAAGGCAGGCATAAGTAATTCATCTAAGGTATGAGAAAGGAAAACAGAGCATGTGGATAGAAATTCTGGGAAGAGGGAAGACAAGGTGGTCCACTTGGTTCTTTCCAGCCCAAAGCAAGAGAGAGACAGAGTTTTCACTTCCTCATTTAGTCCCCAAATTACTCAAACCACTCTGCATTCTCAAATGGTAACCAGTTGTTCACCTGTCTTAGGAGAAATCCCTATCCCAGGTTCAGGAAACATGCTGCAGCAGACATTGCTAGTTGGTTATGTAGAATATGTTTCCGTTTTTTCTTACAATAAAAGCTCAATTTCATGAGGTAGAACTGTGATAGCTAAGACTCCTTTACGGAGAATGATGATATTGTTCCACAGTTGTGGCTGAAGTGACAGCGGCTGATGGTTTCTGGGAAAACCTCATCTTTTCTAGTATGTGTTTTCCACATTGTTTCTTCTTTTCTAGGATGACTATGTTGTGAAGCAACATCCTGCAACCATGAGGCAGTAAGCATTAGGACGAAGGCATGTGTACTGAGAAAGAGTCGAAAGATGGAAAAGTCTGGAATCCAAACGTTATTATTGAACCACCATTCCACTGTGGAATGCCTAACTCTACAACTTTTTTTGAATGAGATTAAAGGCTTTTTTTTTTTTTTTTTTGCCACTGTAGGAGAGTTTTCTTTAGTCGCAGTCAGTTTCTTTAAAAATTTCCTATGCAGCTTTGGGCATTCAGAGTTGCTTATTCTGTGAGATCTGTGGATCATGGATATGGATATACTTTTCCTAAGGCCCTCTCTTTGATCTCTTAGATAGATCCTGAGACTAGGTGCCTAAGAAGGGTGAGACATATAGTAAGAACAACCTGAACAAAGCTTAGCTTTACAGATATCTAATATCTCACTTCTAAGAAGGGAATGCTGCCTTTACAAAGTCAGGTCCTGTTTTCCACAAAGAAAAGAGGATGAATTCTGATTTTCCTGGTGCCAAAGCTTCTTTCATTATTGCCTTCTCTTCCTGCAAATTTAATTGGGTACATGGATGTACACACACACATGTGTGCACATATATACAGATACAAATAGGCATACATTAATTAAATCACACTTCCATTTTATTGGATTTGACTGTAAGAACCTAGGTTGCCAATATTTGCATATTAGTGGGATTGGGTCCAATAAGAAAAACACTGAATATAAAAGAACAAACACCAACAAATTTAGTGTTAAAATAAAAAGGAAAGCCATTATGCAGAATATTTATCAAAAGCAATCTTCCTAGCTTTGTATTAAGAATAAGCCTTTAACAGAAAATGGGAGAGCAGGTAATGTTTGTCAATTTTCTCCTGCATCTGAGTTTATTGCTTATATTGCTTTATTATATGTAATATATATGCAATGTATACATATTTGTGTGTCTGTGTATAATTGGGATATAGATAGACTGATTCATAGGTAGGTAGGTAGATAGATGATAGATAGATGACAGATGGATAGATGGATAAAAGATAGATTGATTGATAGATTGATAGATAGATTGATAGAATTTTCAATGTGTCTTTTGAATTTCTGCACATCTTGTGATAGCTTTTGTCTTTTGTTCTCGACTATCTTCTCAAGGATGTTTGTATAGTGAGCAGCCTTGGTTTATAGAGGTAGTGTCTCCCTCTGGGGCAAGGTAAGATTTATTTGCTCTTCAGGAAAATAAAGATAATGTCTTCCTATAGGGCAAAGCTTGGGTAGTTTGACTAGCAGCTCCTTTGTAAGACTGGGGGCTTCCTGAGCTCAGTGTTCCTCAGCTGTGAAACTTAGTTTGGGGTGTGCAGCATAAACTTGGGCTACTCTCCATCACCCTCATGGGAATCGGGGGTGAGGCAAGGGGAGCCAATGTGAAAAGGAAGCTCATGCTCTCTGCTGTGCCTTGAGTAATATTTTGTCTTTGTCTCACAATTCTGATATTTCCTGTCTACGTCCTTGAAACTGGGGCAAGCTAACTTGTTAGTTTTTAAGGAGGGTAAAATAACCAATTCCTTACAGTTATTTACATATTCATATTATCATTCAATCTCTTCATCTTAGTATCTATGTGTTACTTTAAAATAAATAAATAGTCCCTTCTTGTCTCTTAAAATATTTGACATTATAGTAAAGGAATTTGTAATGCTACACCCTAAAAAGTGTCTTCTTCGTGAGACCGTCACTGGTACTATGGTCTGCGTATAA
The DNA here is from genome assembly GCF_030014295.1 of Loxodonta africana. NCBI lineage: Eukaryota > Metazoa > Chordata > Mammalia > Proboscidea > Elephantidae > Loxodonta > Loxodonta africana. The sequence goes on along the minus strand of NC_087345.1, from coordinate 61,843,267 downwards.
TTCCTTATATGCTTTCCCTTCTGTGTTAACTTCAGTTCTTCCTGGGTGGTGGAAATGGTTCATGTGCTCAGATGCTACTAAATGGTTGAAGGTTCACCTTGCAAGAAAGGCCTGGTTAGCTTCTTCTGAAAAATCAACAATTGAAAACCCTATGGAGGACCGTTCTACTCTGACACGCAAGAGATCAAAGTGAGTTAGAATCTAATTACAGCAACTGGTTACTGGTTGGCTATTCTTCCTCAAACTTTTCCTTTAACAATCCATTTAATTAATTCTGCTTTAGTGTTGATTCTGTACATGGTGTCTTTCCACCAGTTGTGGAAAGTGTGACATTTTGTTCATCTTGGATTCCTCAAACAACTGACCCAGTGTTTTGCCTAAACATAGTATAACCCGTAACCAAACCCATTGCCGTCGAATCGATTCCAACTCATAGCAACACTATAGGACAGAGTAGAACTGCCCCACAGGGTTTCCAAGGAGTGCCTGGTGGATTTGAACTGCCGACCTTTTGGTTAGGAGCCTCAGCTCTTAACTACTACACCACCAGGGTTTCCAAACATAGTATAATACACGTTTTTTGAATTATCAAGAAGAAATATTTTAAAAATTCCTTAATGTTGATTTGAATAATTAAACAATGTATTTATGTAGTTCTTTAGAATTTTAAAGAGCTCTTATTTATTTAATATAATTAATTTTACTCTAGCACTCCTGTTCAATAGGAATATTATTTCTAAGGAACAAAGGTCTTCATGAACCGAAGTCTTTGGGTTCCTAGTTTCATGTATTCCCCTTGTGAACTGTCATTACTTTGAATACTACCTAATTATTTGTTTTATTTTGAATTCTGTACTTTTCACAAGTCATAAATAAAGCAAATATGTTTCTCTATTTTCCTCTCTCATTTTGCCTGGAGACTTTCTTCCAGAAAGTTCAAAGCTATGATTCAATTTAAGAAACTTTACAAGAAGAAGGATACCAAAAGGGTTTAGAGCTATACATTATGAGACTTCTGAGTAGACAGAGGCAGTTCTCTTTGTATGCAAAAGTGAAGGAAAATGTCAAAATTATGTTAATAAAAAATAATATTAACACAACATTAGAGCAGATTAAAAATCAGAAATATGAATTTTATGTAAAAACTTGTCATGTTGTAAATCATGCAAATTTTATACTATAAGTACTATTATTCTTTTAATCTCCACTTCATAATGCTCTTCATAATCACTACAAGATTCCTGGAGAATAGACATGAGTGCAATTATCAAGGAATAATAGGGTTTAGAACATAATATGGCTCTCGCTCTTTTAACTATTACAGTAGACATGATAAATGAACATATTTCCTATGTCACTGAGGTATCTAAGTCAGCATTAACATATCTGACTGAAAAATGAGCCCTCTTTTTCTAGATTATGTATACATGTGTGTGTTTGTCTGTGGGAGGGGCCAGGAGACAGTAGGAATGATTTTGTGTTTGCAATGATATTTATCAAACAGCTGATTATTCTGAATCATAATCAGAAAACAATAATAAGACACTATATTGATCAGGGCATTATGTATATTGAAGCTAAATTAAAGGCCAAATGGAAAACTATCAAAATGACTGCACATATATTACTTCTGTTTTAAAAAATATCCAGCGTGCTTTACAAAAGAAATTGCAGTATTTTACAACAGAAATATTAAAAGAAAGGAAAGTTGATGAGTTCTTTCTCATGATCATAGATATTAAAAAAAAAAAAGTTAGAGTAGTATTCGCTAATCTAGCAACCCTTTATACTTTTTACTAAAATTTACCTAAATATTTTGTGTATATTACTGAGTATGTTAGTAGGATAAAAATGTGCAATTTCAGGACTAATGATTTCCCTCAAATGACCCTCGGATGGCGAAAACGTTTTGTGATAGGCTACTAACCTAAAGATTGTGGACTCAAATCCACTCAGTGGCTCTCTGGAAGAAAGATCTGGTGATTTGCTTCCATAATGATGATAGCCATGAAAACTTTGTGAAGTAATTCTACTCCATAACACATGGGGTTGCCATGTGCCACAACTGACTCAACAGCAACCAGTTTGTTTTGTTTTAAATTTTCCTCAGATATAGGAAAAGTAAATTGAATGTTACCGGTAATAGTGAAAAATCATGTCTATAGTGAAATGTTGTTGTTATGTGCCGTCGAGTCAGTTCCAACTCATAGAAACCCTATGTACCACAGAATGAAACACTGCCCAGTTCTGCACCATGCTCACAATAGTTGTTATGCTCGAGCCCATTGTTGCAGCCGCTGTGTCAATCCATCTTGTTGAGAGTCTTCCTATTTTCCGCTGACCCTGTACTTTACCAAGCATAATGTCCTTCTCCAGGGACTGATCCCTCCTGGTAACATGTCCAAAGTATGTAAGACACAGTCTCGCTATTCTTGCTTCTAAGGAGCATTCTGGTTGTACTTCTTTGTTCCTACTTTTTGCAGTCCATGGTATAATCAATATTCTTCACCTACAACACAATTCAAAGCCTTCAATTCTTCTTCCGTCTTGTCTTCCCTATTCATTGTACAGCTTTCACATGCACATGAGGCCATTGAAATTACCATGGCTTGGGTCAGGCACACCTTGCTCTTCAAGGTGACATCTTTGCTTTTCAACACTTAGAGATTCTTTGCAGCAGATTGGCCCAATGCGATGCACCTTTTGATTTCTTGACTGCTGCTTCCATGGGTGTTTGTTGATTATGGATCCAAGTAAAATGAAATCCTTGACAGCTTCGATCTTTTCTCTGTTTATCATGATGTTGCTCATTAGTCCAGTTGTGAGGATTTTTGTTTTCTTTATGTGGAGTTGTAACCCATACTGAAGGCAGTGGTCTTTGATATTCATCAGTAAGTGCTTCAAGTCATCTTCACTTTTAGCAAGCGAGGTTGTGTCATCTGCATAACACAGGTTGTTAATGAGTCTTCTTCCAATCCTGATGTCCCATTCTTCTTCATATAGTCCAGCTTCTCAGATTATTTGCTCAGCATACAAATTGAATAGGTATGGCAAAAGGATACAGCCCTAATGTGCACCTTTCCTAACTTTAAAAAAAAACATGCAGTATTCCCTTGTTCTGTTCAAACAACTGCCTCTTGATCTATTTACAGTCAATAAAACATAGGTAAGCATCTTTCTGGTATTTTCTACTTTCAGGCAGGATCCATCTGACATCAGCAATGATATCCCTGGTTCCACGTCCTCTTCTGAATCCAGCCTGAATTTCTGGCAGTTTCCTGTGATTATATTTCTGCAGCCACTTTTGAATGATCTTGAGCCAAATTTTGCTTGTGTGTGATATTAATGATATTTTTTGATAATTTCTGCATTCAGTTGGATCACCTTTCTTGGGAATAGGCATAAATATGGATCTTTTCCAGTTGGTTGGCCAGGTAGCTGTCTTCCTAAATTCTTGGCATAGATGAGTGAGCGCTTCCAGCACTGCATTTGTTTGTTGAAACATCTCAATTGATGTTCCATCAATTCCTGCAGCCTTGTTCTTTGCAATGCCCTCAGTGCAGCTTGGACTTCTTCCTTCGGTACCATTAGTTCCTGATCATATGCTACCTCTCGAAATGGTTGAACATCGACCAATTCTTTTTGGCATAATGTCTCTGTATTCCTTCCATCTTCTTTTGTTGCTCTCTGCATCGTTTAATATTTTCCCCCATAGAATCCTTCACTATTGCAACTCAAGGCTTGAATTTTTTTCTTCAGTTCTTTCAGCTTAGGAAAGGCTGAGCATGTTCTTCCTGTTTGGGTTTCTATCTCCAGCTCTTTTGCACATGTCATTACAATACTTCACTTTGTCTTCTCAAGCCGCCCTTTGAAATCTATTCAGTTCTTTTACTTGGTCATTTCTTTCTTTTGCTTTAGCAGCTCGATATTCTAGAGCAAGTTTCGGGTCTCTTTCGACATCTGCTTTGGTCTTTCTTTCTTTCCCGTCTTTTTAATGACCTCTTGCTTTCTTCATCTGTGATGTCCTTGAGGCCATTCCACAACTTGTCTGGTCTTCAGTCATTAGCGTTTGATGTGTCAAATCTATTCTTGAGATGTTCTCTAAATTCAGGTAGGATATATGCAAGTTCATACTTCAGCTCTTATGGACTCTTTCTAATTTTTAGTGTCAGCTTGAACTTTCATACAAGTAATTGACAGTCAGTTACCAGTCAGCCCTTGGTCTTGTTCTGACTGATGGTATTAAGTTTGCCATCTTTCCTCCACAGATGCAGTCAATTTGAATCCTGTGTATTCCATTTGGCGAGGTCCGTTGTATAGTCACCACTTACATTGGTGAAAAAAGGTATTTGCAATGAAGTCATTGGTCTTGCAAAATTCTATCATGCAATCTCTAGCATTGTTTCTATCACCAAGGTCATATTTTTCAACTACTGATCTTTCTTTATTCCAGCTTTTTCATTCCAAACACCGGTAGTCATCAATACATCCTGATTGCATGTTTGAACAATTTCAGACTGCAGAAGTTGATAAAAATCTTCAGCATCTTCATTTTTGGCCTTAATGGTTGCTGCATAAATTTGAATAATAGTCGTATTAACTGCACTTCCTTGAGCATATGGATATTCTCTTATTGCTGATAGCACTGTACTTCAGGATAGATCTTGAAATGTTCTTTCTGATGATGAATGCAGTGCCATTCCTCTTCGACTTGTCGTTCCTGGCATAGTAGATCATATGATTGTCTAACTCAAAATGGCCAAATACCAATCGATTTCAGCTCCCTAATGCCTGGGATATCAATGTTTATGTGTTCCATTTCATTTTTGATGATTTCCAATTTTCCTAGATTCATACTTCGTACATTCCAGCTTCCGATTATTAATGGATGTTTGCAGCTGTTTTTTCTCTTGTTGAGTCAAGCCACATCAGCAAATGAAGGTCCCAAAAGCTTGACTCCATCCACGTCATTAAGGCTGACTCTACTATGAGGAGGCAGCTCTTTCCCAATCGTCTGAGTGCCTTCAACCTGGAGGGCTCATCTTCTGGCACTACATCGGACAGTGTTCTACTGCTATTCATAAGGTTTTCACTGGCTAATTCTTTTCAGAAGTAGACTGCCAGATCCTCCTTCCTAGTCTTTCTTAGTCTAGAAGCTTAGCTGAAACCTGTCCTCGGTGGGTGACCCTGCTCATATCTAAATACCGGTGGCATAGCTTCCAGCATCACAGCAACACACAAACCCCCACAGTAGGGCAAACTGACAGACACATGGGGGACAGTGAAATAGCTTTTTTTTTTAATCATACCTTTGTTTCCATGGAAACCCTGGTGGTGTAGTGGTTAAGAGAGATGGCTGCTAACCAAAACGTCGGCAGTTTGAATCCACCAGGTGCTCCTTGGAAACCCTGTGGGGCAGTTCTACTGTGTCCTATAGGGTCGCTATATTGGAATTGACTTGATGGCAATGAGTTTGTTTTTTTGGTTTGGTTTGTTTCCACAGTCAGACTCAATTGAAATGCAAAGCTGATTAGAATAATTAAATGACACTATTCTGCCAGTCAAAAATCTTGAAGTTAAATTAATTTGATAATACGTCTCTTAGGAAAAAACTAGCTCAGATTATTTGAACAACTTACTACTTATACTTTTATTTTTAGGACAGGAGACTACAATTTAATTGAATTGCTGAATTTGGATCAAATTTATAATGTGAGTGTAGATCAGAGGTTGACACTCAAATGCCTGCATGGGCATGGCGGGTGATAAACGTGACCTGGGTGGCACTCTGGAGATCCTAGGCCCAAAGAATGAAGCCATCACTCAGTTAAAACTTGGCCTTAATTAGAAAATTGAAAAGCAGACTCCTCACCCTGCTGCTGGTTCGTTGTTTATCTCCAGCCTCGAAAATCAGTTTTACATTTTCAAAACACTAGTCAACAATATTTTGCCTCACCAAAATAGCTTGTGGCCTGAATGCTACTACTTTTTTGACCTCTGATCTAGAAGAATTGTTGCATATAAATAAAAGTTTTTTTCTTAAACCTTTTTATTATTATCTTGAAGTATCCTTATAACATGGATGTTAGGAATGGATCATTATTTGATGGATGAGCAATTAGAATTGGGAGATTAAAGTGGTGTGCTAGCATGAGAAAATTTAAACAAATTGTTGGATCAGAAATAAATACTGTTGATAAGGTAGACCATCAGACATGTATCTTAATGAAAAATGAGTTCAATTGGCTTTAAAATAATACACAGAAACAATATTGTACAGGTACTAACAGCATGGGTTATAAAGTCACATAGCCTGGATTTGAAATTTTCGGGTGTTGTGTAAATGTGGACTTTTCTTTTTTGTCTTAGTTTCTTAAAACAATGATAATCATACCAGTAGTACGTAGCTCATAGTGTTGTGAAAAACAAACATTTTTATACATGGAAAGTAGTTAGAATAGTGCCTGGCACATAATAAGTCTTATCTTTAATAATAAGAATGAAAATTATAATTGACGATAATAATACAATGACGGGCAGATTACCATAATCATTTTGCAGTATATTTTGGGGGACATTATCTAACTCCTTGGTGACTTGTGGGACATATGGCATCCCAACCAATTTTTATGCCTTTGAAATTCTTTTAAAAGGTGGTAGTCCATTTTAAACGCATTTAGCCTCAAGGTGGGGGCCTTTTTATTTTCTTAAATAATTTTTATTGAGCTTTAACTGGACGTTTACAAATCAAGTCAGTCTGTCACATGTAAGCTTATATACACCTTAATCCATACTCCCACTTATTCTCCTAGTGAGTCAGCCCTTCCAGTCTCTCCTTTTGTGACAATTTTTGCCAGTTTCTAACCCTCTCTACCCTCCTATCTCCCCTCCAGGTAGGAGATGCCAACACAGTCTCAAGTGTCCACCTGATACAAGTAGCTCACTCTTCATCAGCATCTCTCTCCAACCCATTGTCCAGTCCCTTCCATGTCTGATGAGTTGTTTTTGGGAATGGTTTCTGTCCTGGGCCAACAGAAGGTTTGGGGACCATGACCACCAGGATTCCTCTAGTCTCAGTCAGACCATTAAGTCTGGTCTTTTTATGAGAATTTGGGTCTGCATCCCACTGTTCTCCTGCTCCCTCAGGGGTTCTCTGTTGTGCTCCCTGTCAGGGCAGTCATCGGTTGTGGCTGGGCGCCATCTAGTTCTTCTGGTCTCAGGATGATGTAAGTCTCTGGTTCATGTGGCCCTTTCTGTCTCTTGGGCTCATAGTTGTCTTGTGACCTTGGTGTTCTTCATTCTCCTTTGATCCAGGTTGTTTGAGACCAATTGATGTATCTTCGATGGCCGCTTGTTAGCATTTAAGACCCCAGACACCACATTTCAAAGTGGGATGCAGAATGTTTTTACAATAGTATTATTTTGCCAATTGACTTAGAAGTCCCCTTAAGCCATAGTCCCCAAATCCTCAAGGTGGGAGCCTTTTGAAGTGCTTGAAACTCAAGAGCCCTGAGTTGGAGCCTCATTATTGTGTAGAATGAACATTGCGTTAGCTGAAGTCTCCTAGGTGTATGAATTTTGTAAACTTTTAACAGGTTTGTCTTTATTTCTGTGAGATAAGCCTCTTCACTATATTTCCCAATCACTATATTCTCATGAGAATGTACTTATTCCAAGAATAAGATATTCCTAGTCTTCATTCAGTCATAGTGGTCATTTCTTCCTATGCTGTTCACTGTTTCCAGGTATTACTGGCACCATGCTCTGCTTTGAGTCTTTGTTCTGCAATCTTTCAGTACTGCTTTACTAGGTTGTGACAGTAAGGAATGCCTTTGCAATAAGGAATAATGCATTACAGTGGTACTTTTCAAAAGGCTCAAACTCCTATAAGTCATTCTTACCCTGAATTCAATCTTAGGGCTCAGTCATTGCTTCCATGTGTAGCACGTGGGATGCCCTGCTGTGAGCAGGTCTGCAATATTCCAGGGCAGCTGCTTCTGCTTCTTAGTTGTTAACACTGCTTTTGTTATAACGAAGAACACAGAGCAGCGATAATATTTCTGAGATTCAAATTCCTTTAGTTTTATTTATTTGAACTGAATTTGCAGTAATGGAGAATGCATTATAGTGGTAATTTTCCTGAGACAAAAAAATCTCTCGGCTTTATTTATTTAGGCTGTAAGTACTGTTCTTGCAGTAATGAAGAACACATTGTAGTGGTAATTTTCCTGAGGTTAAAAAATCCCTTGGCATTATTTATTTGGGCTCTAAATACAGTCTTTGCAGTAAAGAAGAGTGCATTGCACCATGTTTTGAAAATTTTCATAAAAAATAATAAAAAGGTTTAAGAAGGAGAATAGAACAAAATGGATGTGCATGTGCACTCATTGCCAGGTGCCTTCATATTTTACCTCATGTTTTGTGAATTCTCAAGAAATAGAAATAATTTTAAAAAGTTACCATTGACTCGTATTGGTAGGGTTTACTGTGTCCAGCAACCACTGGGACGTATGTGGTCCCAGATAATGGGTATCAAAATCCATAAATCATAACAAAATTCTGAAATGGTTCTTTAATCAGCATGCCTTCCATTAGTGAAAACACATGGCATCAACAAAACATTCAAAGCAGAAAATAATTGGGTCACTAAAGGGCTAAACAGATTACTTGCTCTTCATCTCATTCCAGCCAAAATAGAAAACAATACATGCACAACAATAGACTATCAGCCTATTTATTTCTTTTTAAAGAGCAAAAGTATGAAATAACCATGTACTCTCACTATGGTCGGGTATGTAATGTGCTAATTTGTTTAGGTTTGTGTTACATGTAGGGATGGTAAGTTTTATGTGTCAGTTTGGTTAAGATATGGTCCCAAGTTATTCCATCAAACACTAATCTAGGTTTTACTGTTAAAAACATTTTGTAGATACGATTAAAGTTCATAATCAGTTAAGTTTAAGTAAAAAATATTATCTTAGGTAATCTGAGTGAGCCTAATGCAATCAGAAAAAGGCCTTAAAAGCAGAGCTGAGGCTTCCTTGAAGAAGAAGAAATTCCATGTGTGGACAGCAGCTTCAGCTCATGCCCAAGAGTTCCACCTGCCCTTTCTGACAGCCTGCCCTACAGATTTCAGACTTTCATAGCCAGTCCCCACAATCACCTAAATCAATTCCCTGCAATGTATATTTGTAATCTCTTGATATGTATTTCCTACTGGTTCCGTGTCTTTCTTTGTACTCTGATATGTATGGCTTAAGTCAATCCCTGGTTGTAGAACAGGTGTCTCAATGAAAATGACGTGTCTGAAAACAGGGGAAGTTACAGCTACTCAAATGAAGGTAAGTGTATTGTTACCTATAGTAGGGTCACTATGAGTCAGAATTGACTAAAAGACAACAGGTACAGTTTTTGTTTGGTGAAGATTTTGAATAGTGCTACAAATATTGTAACTGCAAACCAGAAAGACAATACATTAAATAATTTAATATTATTGGCATTAATTCTTTCAAGAAGTTAGGAAAATTGAAACAAAAGAAACATGAACAATAATCCTTGTAGAGGTAGTTTTGGAAAAAAATAAAGCATAATCTGTTAGTGGAAACCCTCGTGGCATAGTGGTTAAGAGCTACGGCTGCTAACCAAAACGTCAGCAGTCTGAATCCACCAGGCGCTCCTTGGAAACTTTATAGTTACTCTGTCCTATAGAGTCACTACGAGTCAGAAGGTACTGGACCGCAACTTTTTTTTTTTTTAATTTGTCAGTATTGTGCAAGCAGGGTTAAGAGAACAGCTCAGTGTCTATAACTATTACTGACATTGCCAAAAGGTGAAAGATGGCATGTGATCTCACTTTCAGGTGAACATGAGAATTCAGGAAGCATGTATTCTTTGTAACATTTAAGAAAGCCCTGCACCTGACCTAAACTATTTCTCCTTTTAAACACTGAACTTGAGAGATTTTTAAATCAGTGGAATTTGGCATAATTGATATTGGTGAAATTGAAAGGTGAGAAAAAAAGGTTGAAACATGCTTTAGTCACAGAAGTGTGTTTACTATTTTTTTAAGCCACTATGAGCCCTTGTGGCTTGGTGGTTAGGAACTCAGTGGCAATCCAAAATGTCAGCAGTTTGAATCCACCAGCTGCTCCTTGGAAACCTTGTGGTGTGGTTCTACTCTATCCTACAGGGTCCCTATAAGTCAGAATTGACTGGACCGCAACAAGTTTGGTTTTCTTTTTTGTTTTGTTTTTAATGCCCACTGAGACTCTGGTGGGTCCCTGGTGGCACTGTGGTTAAGAACTCATGCTGCTAACCTATAGCTTGGCAGTTCAAATCCACCAGTTTCTCCTTGGGAACCATATGGGCCAGTTCTACTCTGTCCTATATGGTCACTATAGTCAGAATCCACTCAACAGCCACCGGTTTGGTTTTTGGTTTTGAGACTCTGATAGCAATACAGGAGAATAGAGCACCATAGGCCTAGAATTTCAATTGAATTTTCACACTTTTCTAAAATTTTAGTGGAAGGAATTTGTACAGACATAGAGCTCAGATTAGCAATGAAATAGTAAAGAGTATTTAATATATACTTCCCCCATGTGTCTGTCAGCTTGTTGTACTGTGGGAGCTTGCTTGTTGCTATGATGCTGAAAGATATGCCACCAGTATTCAGATACCAGCAGGGTCACCCATGGAAGACAAGTTGCAGCTAAGCTTCCAGGCTAAGACAGACTAGGAAGAAGGGCCCAGCAGTCTACTTCTGAAAAGAATTGGCCGGTGAAAACCTTATGAATAGCAACAGAACATTGTCCGTTATAGTGCTGGAAGATGAGCTCCCCAGATTGGAAGGCACTCAAAAGACGACTGGGGAAGAACTGCCTCCTCAAAGTAGAGTCGACCTAATTACGTGGCTGAAGTAAGCTTTCAACATGAGAAGAAACAGCTGCAAATATCCATTAATAATCAGAACCTGGAATTTATGAAGTATGAATCCACAAATATTGGAAATTGTCAAAAATGAAATGTAACACATAAACATTGATATCCTAGGAACTGCTGTTGTTGTTCTTGTTGTTAGGTGCCCTCGAGTCAGTTCTGACTCATAGCAATGCTATACACAACAGAATGAAACACTGCCAGGTCCTGCACCATCAGTCCAACCATTGTTATGCTTGAGCTCATTGTTGCAACCATTGTGTCAATCCACCTCACTGAGGGTCTTCCTCTTTTCTGCTGACCCTGTACTTTGATAAGGATGATGTCCTTCTCTAGGGACTGATTCCCTCTGGCAACATGTCTAAAGCATGTAAGATGCAGTCTAGCCATCCTTGCTTCTGAGGAGCATTCTGGTTGTACTTCTTCCAAGAAAGATTTGTAAATTCTTTTGGTAGTCCAGGGTATATTCAATATTCTTCACCTATACCACAATTCACAGGCGTCAATTCTTCTTAAGTCATCCTTATTCACTGTCCAGCTTTCACATGCATGTGATGCATTTGGAAGCACTGTGGCTTAGGCATACCTTAGTCTTCAAGGTGACATCTTTGCTTTTCAACACTTTAAAGAGGTCCTTTGCAGCAGATTTACTAAATGCAATGTGTCATTTGATTTCTTGGCTGCTGCTTCCATGGCTGTTAATTTTGTATCCAAGTAAAATGAAATCCTTGACAACTTCAATCTTGTCTCCATTTATCATGATGTTGCTCATTGGTCCAGCTGTGAGGATTTTTGTTTTCTTTATGTTGAGGTGCAATCCATATTGAAGGCTGTGGTCTTTGATCTTCATTAGTAAGTACTTCAAGTCCTCTTCACTTTCAGCAAGCAAGGTTGCATCACCTGCATAACAAGGGGATACTGATTGGTTTAAAGTCAGGAAAGTTTTGCACCAGGGTTGCATCCTTTCACCATACCTATCCAGTCTATATGCTGAGCAAATAATCTGAGAAGCTGGACTATATGAAGAAGAATGGGGCATCAGGATTGGAGGAAGACTCATTAACAACCTGCGTTATGCAGGTGACACAACTTTGCTTACTGAAAGTGAAGAGGACTTGAAGCACTTGATCCTAGGCATTAGTGAGCTGAAACAGACTGGTATTGGCCATTTTGAATCAGACAATCATATTGTCTACTAAGCTAAGAATGACAACTTGAAGAATGGTGATACATTCATTGTCAAAAAGAACATTTCAAGATCTATCCTGAAGTACAGTGCTGTCCGTGATAGGACAATATCCATATGCCAACAAGGAAGACCAGTTAATATGACTATTATTCAAATTTATGCACCACCACTAAGGCCAAAGGTGAAGAAATTGAAGATTTTTTATCAGCTTCTGCAGTATGAAATTGATCAGACATGGAATCAGGGTGCATTGATAATTACTGGTGATTGGAATGTGAAAGTTGGAAACAAAGAAGAAGGAACAGTAGTTGGAAAAACAGTAGTTGGGGATAGAAACAATGCTGGAGATCAAATGACAGAATTTTGCAAGACCGACTTCTTCATTGCAAATACCTTTTTTCACCAACATAAACAGTGACTATACACATGGACCTTGCCAAATGGAACACACAGGAATCATATTGACTACATCTGTGGAAAGAGACGATGGAAAAGCTCAATATCATCAGTCAGAACAAGGTCAGGGGCTGACTGTGGAACAGACCATCAATTGCTCTTAGGCAAGTTCAAGCTGAAACTGAAGAAAATCAGAGCACTTCCATGAGAGCCAAAAAACAACCTTAAGTATATCCCACCTAAATTTAGAGACCATCTCAAGAATAGATTTGATGCATTGAGCACTAATGACCAAAGACCAGACGAGTTGTGGAATGACATCAAGGACATCTTAGATGAAGAAAGCAAGAGGTCATTGAAAAGATAGGAAAGAAAGAAAAGACCAAGGTGAATGTCAGAGGAGACTCCGAAACTTGCTCATGAATGTCGAGCAGCTAAAGCAAAAGGAAGGAATGATGGAGTAGAAGAACTGAACAGAAAATTTCAAAGGGCAGCTTAAAAAGACAAAGTAATGTATTATAATGACATGTGCAAAGAGCTGGAGATAGAAAACCAAAAGGGAAGAGCACACTTGGCATTTCTCAAGCTGAAAGGACTGAAGAAAAAAATTCAAGCCTCGAGTTGCGGTAGTGAAGGATTCTATGTGGAAAATATTAAACGACACAAGAAGCAACAAAAGAAGATTGAAGGCATACACACAGTCATTACACCAAAAAGAATTAGTGGACGTCCAACCATTTCAAAACGTGGCATATGACCAGGAATTGATGGTATTGAAGGAAGACACCCAAGCTGCACTGAAGGCATTAGTGAAAAACAAGGCTCCAGGAATTGATGGAATATCATTTGAGAAGTTTCAACAAATGGATTCAGTGCTCACTCGTGTATGCCAAGAAATATGGAAGACAGCTTCCTGGCCACCTGACTGGAAGAGATCCATATTTATGCCTATTCCCAAGAAAGGTGATGCAACTGAATGCAGAAATTATCAAAAAATATCATTAATATCACACACAAGCAAAATTTTGCTGATGATCATTCAAAAGTGACTGCAGCAGTATATCAACAGGGAACTGCCAGAAATTCAGGCCAGATTCAGAAGTTGACGTGGGAGCAGGGATATCATTGCTGATGTCAGATGGATCCTGGCTGAAAGCAGAGAATACCAGAAGGATGTTTATCTGTGTTTTATTGACTATGCAAAGACATTCGACTGTGCAGATCATAATAAGTTATGGATAACTTTACAAATAATGGGAATTCCAAAACACTTAATTGTGCTCATGAGGAACTTGTGCATAGATCAAGAAGCAGATAGTCATTCAAACAGAATCCTGTGTGGTTTAAAGTCAGAAAGATGTGTGTCAGGGTTGTATCCTTTTACTACACCTATTCCATCTTTATGCTGAGAAAATAATCTGAGAAGATGAACTATATGTAGAACTGGGCATCAGGAGTGGAGCAAGACTCATTAACAACCTGTGTTATGCAGATGACTCAACCTTGCTTGCTGAAAGGGAAGATGACTTGAAGCACTTACTGATGAAGACCAAAGACCACAGTCTTCAGTATCAATTACACCTCAACATAAAGTGGACAAAAATCCTCACAACTGGACCAACAAGCAGCATCATGATCAATGAAGAAAAGATTGACGTTGTCAAGGATTTCATTTTATTTGTATCCGCAATCAACACCCAGGGAAGCAGCAGTCAAGAAATCAAAAGGCACATTGCATTGGGCAAATCTGATTCAAAGGACCTCTTTAAAGTGTTGAAAAGTAAAGATGTCACCTTGAAGACCAAGGTGCGCCTGACCCAAGCCATGGTATTTCCAATCGCATCATATGCTTGTCAAAGCTTGACAATGAATAAGGAAGACCAAAGAAGAATTGATGCCTTTGAATTGTGGTGTTGGCGAAGAACATTGAAAACATCGTGGACTGCCAAAAGAAGGAAAAAATCTGTCTTAGAAGAAGTACAGCCTGAATGCTCCTTAGAGTCAAGGATGGCAAGGCTGCATCTTACATACTTTAGACATGTTGTCAGGAGGGATCGGTCCCTGGAGAAGGACATCATGCTTGTTAAAGTACAGGATCAGCGGAAAAGAGGAAGACCCTCAATAAGGTGGATTGACACCATGGCTGCTACAATGGGCTCAAGCATGACAATTGTAAGGATGGCGCAGGACCAGACAGTGTTTTGTTCTGTTGTACATTGGGTTGCTATGAATCAGAACTGACTCAATGGTACCTAACAATAACAACAATATATACTTAGCATTGCAATAACATTTGGGTTACAAAAGATATATAGATACTTCTCTTTCCCTGAGTGTGTGTGCTTGTACACTCCTGCATGTTTGGCATCATCCTTCTCTTTAAGAAATTTGTGATCATGTTGAGAAGGTAATCCACAGAAAAAAAAAAAAAAAAAGCCAAATCCACATGATTCTAAGAATTCTGACAAAAATTATGTGAACAGGAGTACTATGGGATGGATAAAGGGAAATTGAAGTTTCAAACGGATTTTGAATATCTGGGGTTAATGGAGAAGAGCAGAGTATGTGAATATGTAAATGAGCCATGAGCAATCATCACTAACCGGGGAATATGGTAGAATCCAGTGTAACATGAGCAGATTTTGGTCAAGAATTACTGGAAAATAAAGTTGAATAGGTTGAATTGGCATGTTTGTTTCATATTTTTCTCTAGTCATGATTAATTTTCACCTTTCCCTTTTGAAGTGATATTCTGAAATTGTAGATTCTAATGAACATGAACTAAGAGGCAGGTAAAAAGTTGAATGTTTGGCAGTAATCTAAATTGTGTTTATTTTCCAAACTTTCAGAATTATGATACATTATCTTGTGCTCAAAGCTCCACTGAAACTCTGCCTATCAAGGTTATCAACATCCTTATAGTTTATCAGCTGTGTTGATCAGGTTTACTATTTATTCTTCTTTGAAGAAATGTTTCACTTGTCTTCCTGGACACCATACTTTTTCCTTGCTTTCTTCCTACACTTTTGGTCATTCTTTTTCAATCTGCTTTGCTAATATGTCCTCATCTTTCTGACATTTACCTTTGGAATGCTGGAAGGTTAAGTCCATAGATGGCTTTATTTTCTGTATACATAATGATTCAGTTGATGTTCCCAAACAGTTCCACAATTTAAATGTTATTTATATGCTGTCAACTCCCAAATTTATATCCCTAGATATGATCTATCCCCTGATCTTAAAGCTGAAATATCCAACTACTTACATGACATCTATACTTGAATAAATGTTGGCATCCAAACTTAACACATTCCAAACCAATATCCTTGTCTTTTCTTTCAAATCTACCCATCCTACAGTCATCCCTGTCTTAAATAATAGCTAGTCAATTCTTTTACATGTTCAAGTCCAGAATCATGTTATTTTAACTGTTTTTTCCTTACACTCTATATTCAATTCATCGGAAAACCTTTTTTTTTTTTTCTGACTTTAAAATATACCTGTAATTAAAACTCTCCTTAAAACTAAGTTAAACATGGATAAGCTGCTAATATCTTTGTTGACTATTGCAATAGCTTTTTAACTGATATCTCTGTGTCTGCCTTCCCAGCTACCAAAAAAAAAAAAAAAAAAGCAGTAATCTTTTACAATTTAAGTGAGGTTATGTTTGTTCTCTAGTCAAAACTCTAGTGTCACTGGCAGTAAAATGCAAAATCTGTACAATAGCCCACAAGGTCCCACATGTTCTGATCCCATGCTGTCTCTCTGATCTCATGCACTATGCACTACCGTTATCTAACTTCTTGCCTCTTCAGCCACACTGACCTAGTTGCTATTCCTGTAACTTATCTGTCTTTGACTTTGTTGTTTCTTTTGCTTGGGAATTGCTTCCTCTAGGCTTCCTGGGCCTTCTTCAAGATTGTTCCCTCATATCATCTAAGTATTTTCACAAATGTCAAATTCTTAGGCATTCCCTGACCATCTGTAATAAAGTGCCTGACACCATTTTTTGATATTTTACTGATGCATTCTTTTAAGCTTCAACCTCCTTTTCCCCTTTGGCCTCACATTTGGACAGGCTGATAAGAAAGCCCACATATGCCTCCTCCTTTGGTGTCTATGGGAAATCCAAACTTTGCTTATCTCCAGCCAGCATACAGAATTTTTTCCCCAGCCCCCATGCTTTAGCCACTATAATGATCCAACCCACTCTATCTGCCTAGTTCAAGCCAGTCTAGGCCTGCCTGTGCCCATCCTGCTCTCCATTATATTAGTAATAAAAATTTTCTCAAATTATCAGGTTTGTGGAGCATTATCAGGTTTGTGGAGCATCATCAGTCTGGACATCTGAACCAAGTTTTCGGTGAGGTCCATCCACCTTCCTAGGTGACCAGAAAATACCATCTATCTATGTTTCATCCATCTCTCCCCCCGCTCACGCACACATAGTCTATCCCATTTACCTTCTCTAATTTAGATTTTGTCCTAGCGCTTATATTACCTTTTTTATTTATCATGCATTACTCCCTCTAGAATATAAGCTTAACAAGGGCAGGGACTTATACTTGTTTTGTTATGGCTATGTCTCCAGCGTGTAAATCAGCAGTAGTCTTTTGATAACTGTTTGTTCAAATAAGGCATTAAAACCTTCACATTTACATTGTCAACTGATGTAGCATTTTTTAAATTAAATTCTTAACTTATTTAGAAGCCGAAAATCACAGACATTTGTGCTTCAACTCTGTGGATCAAAACAAATTATGGATAATATTCCAAAGACTGGGAATTTCGGAACACTTGACTGTGCTTACATGGAACCTGTACATGGATCAAGAGGCAGTCATTTGAATAGAAAATGGGATACCGAGTGGTTCAAAATGGAAAAGTTTTTCAGCAGGGTTGTATTTTGTCAGTTTATTTATTCAGTGTGTATGCCAAGCAAATAATTTTTGAAGCTGGACTATATGACTAAGAACTCAGCATCAAGACTGTTCAAAGACTCATTAGCAACATGCTATATGCTGATGACACAAATTTTCTTGCCAAAAAGCAAGATGACTTAAAACACTTACTAATAAATATACAAACTACAGCCTTCAATATGGACTACACCTAAACATGAAGACAATGAAAATCCTCACAACTGTACCAATAAACAACATCATAAATGGAGAAGAAATTGAAGTTGTCAAGGATTTTATTATACCGGGACCAACAATAAATGTCCATGGGAGTAGCAGTCATGAAATCAAATGTCATATTGCATTTGGACAAATTCATTACAAAAGACCTCTTTCAAGTTTTAAAAAGCAAAGATGTCACTTTGATGACTAATGAGCTTCTGACCCAAGCCATGGTGTTTTCAATCTTCTCATGTGAAAGCTGGACAATGAAAAAGAAAGACAGTAGAAGAACGGAATTATTAAAACTGTGGTGGTATTTATGCACCCAATGACAAGGCTGCAAGATACATAAAACAAACTTTAACAGAACTGAAAAATGAGATAGACACCTCCACAATTATAGTAGGAGAATTTAACACACCACTTTTGGAGAAGGACAGGACACCAGTAAGAAGCTCAACAGAGACACAGAAGACCTAATTGCTACAGTCAACCAACATGACGTCATTGACTTATACCGAACACTCCACCCAACTGCTGCAAAGTATACTTTTTTTTCTAGCGCACATGGAACATTCTCCAGAATAGACCACATATTAGGTCATAAAACAAACCTTTGCAGAATCCAAAACATCGAACTATTACAAAGCATCTTCTCAGACCATAAGGCCGTAAAAGTGGAAATCAATACCAGAAAAATTAGGGAAAAGAAATCAAACACTTGGAAACTGAACAATACCCTGCTCAAAAAAGACTGGGTTATAGAAGACATTAAGGATGGAATAAAGAAATTCATAGAATCCAATGAGAATGAAAAACTCCCTATCAGAACCTCTGGGACACAGCAAAAGCAGTGCTCAGAGGTAAATTTACATTGATAAATGCACACATACAAAAAGAAGAAAGAGTCAAAAGCAGAGAACGGTCCCTACAACATGAACAAATAGAAAGTGAGCAACAAAAGAATCCATCAGGCACCAGAAGAAAACAAATAATAAAAATTAGAGCTGAACTAGATGAATTAGAGAACAGAAAAACAATTGAAAGAATTAACAAAGCCAAAAGCTCGTTCTTCAAAAAAATTAACAAAATTGATAAACCATTGGCCAGACTGACTAAAGAAACACAGGAAAGGAAACAAATAACCCAAAAAAGAAATGAGATGGGCCACATCACAACAGACCCAACTGAAATTAAAAGAATCATATCAGATTATTATGAAAATTGTACTCTAACAAATTTGCAAACCTTGAAGAAATGGATGAATTCCTGGAAAAACACTACCTACCTAAACTAACACAATCAGAAGTAGAACAACTAAATAGACCCATAACAAAAAAAGAGATTGATAAGGTAATCAAAAAACTCCCAACGAAAAAAAGCCCTTGCCCGGATGGCTTCACTGCAGAGTTCTACCAAACTTTCAGAGAAGAGTTAACACCACTACTACTAAAGGTATTTCAAAGCATACAGAATGACGGAATACTGCCTAACTCATTCTATGAAGCCACCATATCCCTGATACCAAAACCAGGTAAAGACACCACAAAAACAGAAAATTACAGACCTATATCCCTCATGAACATAGATGCAAAAATCCTCAACAAAATTCTAGCCAATAGAATTCAACAACATATCAAAAAAATAATCCACCACGACCAAGTGGGATTTATACCAGGTATGCAAGGCTGGTTTAATATTAGAAAAACCATTAATGTAATCCACCATATAAATAAAACAAAAGACAAAAACCACATGATCTTATCAATTGATGCAGAAAAGGCATTTGACAAAGTCCAGCACCCATTCATGATAAAAACTCTCAGCAAATCAGGAATTTAGAAAAATTCCTCAACATAATAAAGGGCATCTATACAAAGCCAACAGCCAACATCACTCTAAATGGAGAGAGCCTGAAAGCATTTCCCTTGAGAACAGGAACCAGACAAGGATACCCTTTATCACCCCTCGTATTCAACATTGTGCTAGAGGTCCTAGCCAGAGCAATTAGGCTAGACGAAGAAATAAAGGGCATCCAGATTGGCAAGGAGGAAGTCAAATTATCTCTATTTGCAGATGACATGATCTTATACACAGAAAACCCTAAGGAATCCTCCAGAAAACTACTGAAACTAATAGAAGAGTTTGGCATACAAAAATCACTTGGATTCCTCTACATCAACAAAAAGAACATCAAAAAGGAAATCACCAAATCAATACCATTCACAGTAGCCCCCAAGAAGATAAAATACTTAGGAATAAATCTTACCAAAGATGTAAAAGACCTATACAAAGAAAACTACAAAGTACTACTACAAGAAACTAAGAAGGACCTACTTAAGTGGAAAAACATCCCTTGCTCATGGATAGGAAGACTTAACATAGTAAAAATGTCTATTCTACCAAAAGCCATCTATACATACAATGCACTTTCGATCCAAATTCCAATGATATTTTTTAATGTGATGGAGAAACAAATCACCAACTTCGTATGGAAGGGAAAGAAGCCCCGGATAAGTAAAGCATTACTGAAAAAGAAGAAGAAAGTGGGAGGCCTCACTTTACCTGATTTTAGAACCTATTATACAGCCACAGTAGTCAAAACAGCCTGGTACTGGTACAACAACAGACACATAGACCAAAGGAACAGAATTGAGAATCCAGGTATAAGTCCATCCACATATGAGCAACTGATATTTGACAAAGGCCCAGTGTCAGTTAACTGGGGAAAAGATAGTCTTTTTAACAAATGGTTCTGGCATTACTGGATATTCATTTACAAAAAAATGAAACAGGACCCATACCTCACACCATGCACAAAAACTAACTCCAAGTGGATCAAAGACCTAAACATAAAGACTAAAACGATAAAGATCATGGAAGAAAAAATAGGGACAATGTTAGGAGCCCTAATACAAGGCATAAACAGAATACAAAACATTACAAAAAAATGACAAAGAGAAACCAGATAACTGAGAGCTCCTAAAAATCAAACACCTATGCTCATCTAAAGACTTCACCAAAAGAGTAAAAAGACCACTTACAGATTGGGAAAGAATTTTCAGTTATGACATCTCCGACCAGCACCTGATCTCTAAAATCTATAGGATTCTGTCAAAACTCAACCACAAAAAGACAAACAACCCAATCAAGAAGTGGGCAAAGGATATGAACATGCACTTCACTAAAGAAGATATTCAGGCAGCTAACAGATACATGAGAAAATGCTCTCGATCACTAGCCATTAGAGAAATGCAAATTAAAACTACGATGAGATTCCATCTCACTCCAACAAGGCTGGCATTAACCCAAAAAACACAAAATAATAAATGTTGCAGAGGCTGTGGAGAGACTGGAACTCTTATACACTGCCAGTGGGAATGTAAAATGGTACAACCACTTTGGAAATCTATCTGGCGTTTTCCTAAAGAGTTAGAAATAGAACTACCATACAACCCAGAAATCCCACTCCTCGGAAAATACCCGGGAGAAATAAGAGCCTTTACACAAACAGATATATGCACACCCATGTTTACTGCAGCACTGTTTACAATAGCAAAAAGCTGGAAGCAACCAAGGTGTCCATCAATGGATGAATGGTTAAATAAATTATGGTATATTCACACAATGGAATACTATGCATCAATAAAGAACAGTGACAAATCTGTGAAACATTTCATAACATGCAGGAACCTGGAAGGCATTATGCTGAGTGAAATTAGTCAGATGCAAAAGGACAAATATTGTGTAAGACCACTATTATAAGATCTTGAAAAATAGTATAAACTGAGAAGAACACATTCTTTTGTGGTTATGACAGGGGGGTAGGTGGGAGAGGGTTATTTACTGATTAGTTAGTAGACAAGAACTACTTTAGGTGAAGGGAAGGACAATACTCAATACATGGATGGTCAGCTCAACTGTACTGGACCAAAAACAAAGAAGTTTCCAGGATAAACTGAATGCTTCAAAGGTCAGCAGAGCAAGGCCGAGGGGTTAGGGACTATGGCCTAAGGGGACTTCTAAGTCAATTGGCAAAATAAATTCTATTATGAAAACATTCTGCATCCCACTTTGAAGTGTGGCTTCTGGGGTCTTAAATGCTAACAAGGGGCCATCTAAGATGCATCAATTGGTCTCAACCCACCTGCATCAAAGGAGAATGAAGAACACCAAGGTCACACGACAACTATGAGCCCAAGAGACAGAAAGGGCCACATGAACCAGAGAGTTACATCATCCTGAGACCAGAAGAACTAGATGGTGCCCGGCCACAACCAATGACTTCCCTAACAGGGAGCACAACAGAGAACCCCTGAGGGAGCAGGAGTTCAGTGGGATGCAGACCCAAATTCTCATAAAAAGACCAGACTTAATGGTCTGACTGAGACTAGAAGAATCCCGGCGGTCGTGGTCCCCAAACCTCTGTTGGCCCAGGACAGGAACCATTCCCGAAGACAACTCATCAGACAAAGAAGGGACTGGACAATGGGTTGGAGAGAGATGCTGATGAAGAGTGAGCTACTTGTATCAGGTGGACACTTGAGACTGTTTTGGCATCTCCTGTCTGGAGGGGAAATGGGAGGGTAGAGAGGGTTAGAAACTGGCAAAAATTGTCACAAAAGGAGAGACTGGAAGGGCTCACTCATTAGGAGGAGAGTAAGTGGGAGTATGGATTAAGGTGTATATAAGCTTATATGTGGCAGACTGACTTGATTTGTAAACGTTCACTTAAAGCCCAATAAAAATTATTAAAAAAAAGAAAAACTGTGGTCGTGCTGGCAATGAATATTGAATATACTGTGAACTGCAAAAGAAAGAACAAATTCTTATTAGAAATACAATCAGAAGTTCTTTAGAAGAGTGGATGATGAGACTTTGACTTGCTTACTTTGTATATGTCATCGGGAAAAACCAATACCTAAAAGAAAATATCATGTTGGTAAAATAGAGGGTCAGCAAAAATGAGGGAAACTCTCAGTGAGATTTATTGACACAACAGCCTCACCAATGGGTTCAGCCATATCAAAGATCATGTAGATGGCACAGGAGGAAGGTACCACATTTCATTCATACATAAGGTTGCTCAGAGTCTGACCCAACTTGAGAGGAATTAACAACAGTAACAACTATAATCTGTGGTTCAGCAGTTTGTCTGAGTTTAGTTCTTATAATCTCAACCAGACTCACTTGTAAGTCTTAGGTCAACTATCAGTTAGCCAGGAACTTCTGCTTCTGGGGTTTTGCTGGCTTTGGATTGGACAACATGGGGGATTAATCACATGGCTCTAATCTTCCAGCCAAAAAAAAAAAAAGAAGATTGGCGTCTAGTGGATTCTAACTCATAGCTATCTTATAGGACAGAGTAAAACTGCCCCATAGGGTTTCCAAGGAGCAGCTGGTGGAGTCAAGCTGCAGCCCTTTTGATTGGCAACTGAACTCCTAACCACTGCATCACCAGGACTCCAACCTTCCAGCAGGAACTTGTTTATATAGTAACCCAGCAGAATTCCAAGAAAGAGAATGGAAGTATTCAAAGGTAGCACACTGTTGCTTTTGCTATAGTGTATTGGCCAAAGCAAATCCCAAGCCCAACCTAGATATACCCCCCTCAAAAAAATTGCTGTCACATTGATTCTGACTCACAGTGACCCTGTAGGACAGTAAAACTGCCACATAGAGTTTCCAAGGCACACCTGATAGATTCAAATTGCCGACCTTTTGCTTAGCAGACGTAGCTCCTAACCACTATACCACCAGGGTTTCCTAGATATAACGGGTTGCAAAATATTTTCCATTTCTTGATGAGAGGAGGTGAAAAGATACATTAGAAGAGGTAAAGGTCAGCAGTTCGAATCCACCAGGCGTTTCTTGGAAACCCTATGGGGCAGTTCTACTCTGCCTTTTAGGGTTGCTATGAGTCAGAATCGACTAGACAGCAATGGCTTTGGTTTTTTTTTTTTTTTTTATAGATTCATGGAGGAAAATACTTTTTTGCAGTCAACCACAGGTGCAATCTGAATTTTTTCCTTCTCATTATCTTTAACAACAAATACTTTAGAACACTTAACGGTACACCAGTCAGCAAACTCTAACTGAAATTTCATATCAGTACACTGTATCACTAATCTTTTCTCCCTATATTTCTTGAAAATATTCTCTCTACCACATAGAGTTTCCACGAGTAGGCCACTTTTCTTCTTCCAATTGCCCGAAATTGGTATTTTTTCCCAAAAAACATTGTCTAAGGTAGGATAAATACAACCTTATCTTACGAAATTCCATTGGTGGGGATCTCTTTTTTGTTTGTTTGTTTTTAATCATTCTATACTCATCCAATTATAAACAGTTAAATACCTTTTTTAATTTTTTTTTTCATTGTTCTCCCCTTTTATCTTTAGGTCCTCTGGGTTAGCGGTAGAAAGTCCTCCCTCTTTAGCAAATCATCACAGCACTCAAGTTAGTGTGCTATAGACAATAAAGTGAATAATGTTGGTAACACTCAGAGGCCAGAGATTTAAATATAAGAAAAAAAACCAAACCCAGTGCCGTCGAGTCAATTCCGACTCATAGCGACCCTATCAGAGAGAGTAGAACTGCCCCATAGAAAAAAAAAAAGAGAGAGTTTCCAAAAATACGGCAGTTCTTAAACCCAAGGACAGCATTAGTTCCAGTATTCCTTGGTACTTGATGTCATTGAGAAAGGGAGCGGGGGGAAGACTTCAAAAGAGAGACTAGATATCAAGAATAGAGAATCTGGAGAATAAAAAAAAAATAGTGTAATTTGGCTAGAAGTGGCGAGGGACTGCTTGCAACGGTGGTGAGACTTCATGATAACTTACAGGAAAAAACTACTATTCGTTTAGGGATGGCAGTTTTATTAAGAGGTAGAAAGCAGACAAACCATGAAAAATTTTTTACTGTGATACAAGAAATGACAGATAACTGATCCTGTCAGAGTTTTGAGTGAAAGAAAATAAAATACGAAAACGAAAGGATATAATTGGGCTAAAACATATTCCCAGAGTGACCAATGTAATGAAATAAATAAATAAATAACCTGTTAGCTAAGCAACATGTTAAAGTCAGTGAGTTATAATGAAAATAAATGTGAAATGAAAAAAGGGTCGGAAAGAGGTAAAATGACAGGTAACGAATGATTCAAGTATGTATTATGGTTTTGTTCCTTTAGAAATAAAAAGGACAGGCAGGAATGAGTAGATAAAGACTTCAGTAAAGTAACACTTTCACTGTTGTGTTTTAATTCCCGCCTCTAATTCCTGTCTTCCTTTTTTGTAACAACTTAATATTTGAAACTACCTTTTAGTTCTCTTGAGATTTCTTGCTGGATTTTGTCTGACTTGATCACATAAAGGCAGTAGTAAAAAGAAGGAAATATGGAGTTATAACAGAAATACAGAAGCATCTCTTGATCTGCATTTTAAAAAATAATATGTTCTCTCGATTAACTTGGCAGATAGTCTCAAAAATCTTTTGTATACTTAAGAAAAATATTCCCTCTGCATGCTTTCAATGTTTGAAGCCAACATTGAAGAGAAGGAAAGCATGATTTCTGGAGATTTCCCAAGTGATGACTTAGAAATGTCATAAAGAAATGTCATAGTTGTGGCCAATTCTGGCGCAAGAGAGTGCCTAGCTACCCTTTTAAGATAAATGGCAAAAGAGTTCCTGTTTGTATGCCTCAAACTCTACTCTCTGTTGGTCTCCGAACATCTTCCTTTTCAGATATATATAAATACCGTATTTAAAGCATCTACTACCTATGTAGAAACCCTAGTGGTGTAGTGGTGGTTAAGAGCTATGGCTGTTAACCAAAACACTGGCAGTTCAAATCCACCAGGTGCTTCTTGGAAACCCTATGTGGAAGTTCTACTCTGTCCTGTAGGGTCGCTATGAAATAAATGTTGATTCTTTTACTCATTTTCCCTAGGTAGTAAATGGAAATAGTGGAATAAGACTTTGAGTGGAACTGATTTCTAGAAAGTAGTCTGATAGGAGCTTATAACATAAAAACATGTTTGCTTGTTTGATTTTTGAAGAAGTTTAAGTTTATTTTGTAATAATAAGCAGGTAAGACTGGATATAAATAGATAGCGATAGATAGATGATAGACTGATAAAAAAAAAAGTCGACTCCAAATCATGGCAACTTTATGCACAACAGAAGAGTATGTTGCCCTGTCCTGCGTTATACTCATGGTCAACACTGTGTTCAAATCCATCACTGAGGTTACTGTGCCAATCCATCTCACAGAGGGTCTCCCTCATCCTCTTTGTCCTTCTACTTTACCTAAAATAATGTCCTCCTCTAGCAAATGATCCCTCCTGATGACATGTCCAAAGCAAGTGTTCTGTTGTGATCTATAAAGTTTTCATTGGCTAATTTTCAGTAGATCACCAGCATTTTCTTCCTAGTCACTCTTAACCTGGAAGCTCCTCTGAAATCTATCCATCACAGGTGGCCCTGCTGGTATTTGAAAAACTGGTGATACAGCTTTCAGCATCACAGCAACATGAAAACCACCACAGGATAACAAACTAACAAAAGGATGGTGTAAGTTAAATGTAAGTTACATATTTATAATATTGCATAGTTTAAAGAAAAGCACATATATTGAGTGCAATCTAAAAGCACAGTGGCTTTTTTACCAGTATTTATTTAATATCAATGTTTCTAGACAATAAACATTAATGTCTTTATTTTATTGAAACATAAGAATTTTTCAAGTCATTAAGCCCGATTGGGCGAGGATTTGAACCAAGAGTTTTCCGAATCCAAAGCCAATGCTACATTTGTTTGCGCCTCATTCAAAGTATGCATTGAGTTCTTAAGAAAGGTAATGAAAATGTTAGGAGTGCAGAGAAATGGAAATGATTAGTTTGTGACCACTGGAGAAGTCTTGGGAGTGGGCTGTTAATATTTAAGGTAAATCTTAAACCAGTTGGCTTGAAAACAGCATTCCAGGAAGAATAGAACACATTCAAAGGCAGAGAAATGGCATGGTAATGAAATCCTGAGATATTCCATACGGGTGGTTGGCAAAATATGTCAGAGGGTATATTGTAAAGGCTAGGGACTTTGAGTTTTATTACAGGCAAGTAGCAACCAACTGGCATTTATAAGCAGAAAAATAACAGAATCACATAAATTAGTTGAATGAGTAAGTAGAAATATGTGTATGTCAATGGCTAACTATTTTTTGTCTTGAGGTTTTTTCCCGTTAAACAGCATATACATTATTCTAGCATTTTTCATGGTTTACTTATAAACACAAAGCATTTCCTTTAAAATAGTTCATTAACATGACAAATACAGTGACTTATTTTTTTATTACAGCCTATATTTCTCTGTCTTCCTGAAAGTTTTATTGAAATGGTGAAGTTTCCAGTGATAGAAAGGCGTTTGAGGCAACAGCTGTCTGACAATTTGTTTTAAATTCCATCTTCATCTCTCTATTCATTAGCTATTCATTTTGAGTTTAAAAAATTAAAGCCTGTCTACATTCTCTTTCCCCTCTGCTCAATACCAATTTCACCATTTCCTGATGTGCCCAACTCTCCATTTTCAGAGGCATGTGTCTGTTATCTGAGGAACATGTCACCTTGCTCACAGCATAGGTGACAGATCCTTTCCATTTTGCTTAGTGGTTCTTACCCAAATTACTCTTGAGAAAACACTCTTTGAACACACAACCAGATGGTTTCCTTCACGTACTTGAGGAGCAGATTGGCAGTTTTAGTTCTGTTGTACCACTTGTTGAGTGGCTATTTCCTGCCTTCCCTGTAGTTTAGGGTACCAGGTAGATTTATGTCCCAAAACATGTACAGAAAGTAAATTCTCAGTAAGTTCCTCCTTAGCAAGCCATTATACAGAAGTCTGGCAGACTGCGTTCATGCACTGAGCACCTCCTCAGTGCAGCAGAAATGTTTCATCTCACTGGGGTTATTTGCTACAATTGAAATGAGGTCAGGAAGTCCCTTGAAT
Source organism: Loxodonta africana (assembly GCF_030014295.1). NCBI lineage: Eukaryota > Metazoa > Chordata > Mammalia > Proboscidea > Elephantidae > Loxodonta > Loxodonta africana. Next base: position 61,815,616 of record NC_087345.1, on the reverse strand, counting down.
TCATCATGCCACACCAATTATTCTGATTCCTCTTCTAATGCTGGGTGAGGTGATGTAATTAGCATTGCCAGAAAAGACATCATTTGAGGGATCATTTTTATAGTCTCGTACCTAGACTAATTACTACTGTACTGAGCTAGAAATGAAACTCCTTCTACTGCCCTTTACCACTGAAGTCATCGCGCTTTCTTTTCATGTCTTCCCTTCCATACCCACTCTAGAATTCACAAGTATCACTGCTACAGAGCACAGTACTACTGCCTACGTTGTCAAAGATAAAGTCATTCTCAGGGCCTCTTTTTTTTTAACCTTCATCTGCCTTTGACTAGTAGACTAGTTAATGTTAATCATTTTCTTCCCTAGCATTGCCAAAGCTTGAAGAATTTCTTAATAGCAATAATTGATTAGGAAATGACTACATTTATTTCACTGGCTTTCTGAGTCACAGGGGAAAAAGAAAACACAGTTCTTACAATTCAAAAGTTTTTAATTTTTTACTGAATATTTTAGAGATTGTTCCCACTTTACGTCTAGCTTGCTGTTGTGAATCAAGAATGTTTTTTTGAGTTCTCTCAAATGTATGAAATTTTATATTTGAGCTTTACTGATTGCTCAGTTTAAGCAGAGAGAACCCATCTATGTCATTATCAGGACGTTAAGGAAGACCTGGGTAGTAGGCAGATTGATCCACCAATGATATCCACACCCTAATCCCTGAATCCTGTGAACATGCTACATTACATGGCAAAGGCGACATTGCAAATATAACTAAATTTATGAACCTTAAAATAAGGAGAGTATACTGGATTATCCCGGTGGTCCCTATCTAATCACATGACTGCTAGAAAGCAGAGAATTTTCTAAAGCTGGAATGAGAGAGATGGGGCAGAAGAAGTCAGAAAGGAAGTATGAGAGGAACTCAACCAGTTAGTGTAGATTTGAAGATGGAGGAGGCATCAAGAGAAGGGATGCAGGTGGTCTTGAGCAGACAAGGGGGGCTCTGAACTGATAGTCAGCAAGAAAACAGGGACCTTAGTTTTACAACTGCTTGGAATTGAATTTTTCTGAAACCTGAATGAACCTAGAAGTGGATTATCTAAAGTCTCCAGAAAGGAATGAAGCCCTGCAGAGATCTTGATTTAGGCCTTGTAAGAATCTTAGCAGAGGACCTAGTTGAACCATACCTTACCCAAACTTCTGTTCTACAAAACTGTGAGAATGTGAATTGATAGTTTCAGCCATGGATTTTTTTTTTAATTTGTTACAGCAGCAATAGAACACCAACACAGATTTTGGCACACGGACGTACAGTACTGCTATAGCAAATACCCAAAGCTGTGGAAGTTGCTTTGGAATTGGGCAGTGGCAGAGGCTGGAAAATTTTTGAAGAACATAATGGAAGAAGTCTAGACTCCACTGAACAGACTGTTAGTAGGAAAATGGATGTTAAAGAACTTCAATTAATATTTAGAAGGAAGTAAGGAGAATGAGGAAATCCTGGTCGTATACTGGTTGAGTGCTATGGCTGCTCACTAAAAAGCTGGCAGTTTGAATCCACCAGACCCTCCTTGGAAACTCTATGGGGCATTTCTACTCACTCCTATAGGGTCATTAAAACCAAAAAACCAAACCCGGTGCCGTCGAGTCTATTCCAACTCATAGAGACCCAATAGGACAGAGTAGAACTGCCCACATAGAGTTTCCAAGGAGTACCTGGTGGATTTGAACTGCCGACCCTTTGGTTAGCAGCCATAGCACTTAACCACTATGCCACCAGGGTTTCCATAGGGTCACTATGAGTTGGAATTGACTCGATGGCAACGGGTTTGGTTTTTTTTTTTTTTTTTTGAAGGAGAATGAGAAGCCACGGTGGCAGAGTGGTTAATTGCTCGGCTGCTAATCAAAAGGTCAGCGGTTTAAATCCACCAGCCGCTCCTTGGAAACCCTATGGGGCAGTTCTACTCTGTCCTGTAGGGTCACTATGATGGCCAGAGGTTTCAGCAATAGGTAAGGGGAATGCCAAATCCTATGTCTGCTTAGAGGAAGCCTAAATTGCTATAAACAGACTGGGTAGAAATCTGCACTTGAAAGATACTACTGGTAAGGGCTTGGAAGGAAGTAAAGAATATGCTACAGCAAACTTGAGGAATAGGGCCCTTATTATAAAGTGGTGCAAAGGTTACTGTAATTCTGTCCTACAGTTAGGTGAATATCAGAACTTGTGAACAATAAACTTGGATATTGAGCTGAGGAGATTTCCAAGTAAAGTGTTTGGGGTGAGTCCTAGTGTCTTACTGCTTTAGTAAAATGCAAGAGGAAAGAGATGAAGGAAAAAACTGCTAAACTAAAAGGAACCAGGACATGACATTTTGGAAAATTCTCAGTCTATTTAAATGGCAAAAGGTACAATCATTCAGTCATACAAAAAGCTCTTTGAAGAGATTAAGGCTGTGATTTCCTGATCCATTAAATCAAACCAGGGGCTTGTAGGAAGCTTAAGGTCCTACTCCCTCAGCCAGCTTAGAAGAAACTAAAAATAGCATGGCATTTTCTCAAACAGATTTGTAGGCCTTGCTTTTCTCTTTTGGAGTGGATCTTCATGACATCATCAAGAAATCCATGAAGTTTGTGAGAATTTTATACCAGTAGAAACAATGTCAGTCTGGTCTGAAAATGACAAAGTAAAAAGTAATAGGACTTGTTTCTACCAGGAAAAATCAGGATGGTAAGAGCACTCAATAGCAAATATGAACTACTTTTTTATTTTTATACAATTTATTTTCTTTTCATTGTTGTTGAGGATATACACAACACAACATACGTCAGTTCAAGAATTTCTACATGTACAATTCAGTGACATTGATTACATTCTTCAAGTCATGCAACCATTCTCACCCTCCTTTTCTGAGTTGTTCTTTCTCAATTAACATAAACTCAGTACCCCCGAAGTCACTTGTCTAATCTTTAGAGTTGCTGTTGTCAATTTGATCCCATATAGATAGATCTTAAAAGAGTTCAATGCTCAAGGTAGACATTCTTTATTAGTTAAGCTAAACTATTGTTTGGCTTTAAGAAGACTCAGGACTGTAGTTTCGAGGGTTCATCCATTACCACAGAAAGGCTGGATTCTATGAAAATTTTAAATTCTGTTTTACATTTTCCCCCTTTTGATCAGGATACTGCTATAGAACCTTTGCTCAAAATGTTCTGTATTGGAAGCTGGGCACCATTCAGTTCTGGTCTCATGGCAAAGAAGGAAATTTTTCATACAGGCAATTAGCCACACATTCTATTTCCTTCTTCTATTCCTGACTCTCAAACTTTCTCTCTTGCTCTAGGTAAATAGAGACCAATTGTTGTACCTTGAATGGCTGCTTGCAAGCTTTTAAGACCCCAGACACTAAACAATAAACTAGAAAATAGAACAGAAGCACTTAACACATTATTAGGCCAATTATCTAGGATGTCCCATGAAACTATGACCCTAAACCTTCAAACCAAGAAACCAAATCCAGTGAGGTGTTTGGTTGTACATAAGCAGCCTCAGCAGCTGCCTTTTTTTTTTTCTTTGCCATTGTCGTAAATATATTTATCACAAAACTTTTGCCAATTTAACTTTTTATTGGTGTACAGCTTATTGACTGCAGTGACATTAACCAGCTATGAAACCCTACCCTTAATTAATGAGATTTTTCCATCACCGTAAACCAAAACTCAGTATTCTGTAGGCAAAAAATTCCTTCCTGCCTTGTCCCCTCTCTCCCACTCCTGGTAACCCCTAATAACCTTTGGTCTCTATACATTTGCCTGTTCTTATCTTTTTATATAAGTGAGGTCATACAAAATTTTTCCTTTTGTGATTGACTTATTTCACCCAGAATATCTTCAAGCTCCGTCTATGTTGTGACATGTATAAAGATTTCCTTTCTCTTGCTGGCTGAGTAGTATTACATTTTATGTATGTACCACATTTTGTTCATCCCTTCATCTGTTAATGGGCATTTAGATTTTTACCACAATTTTTGCTATTGTGAATAGTGCTAAAATAAACATTGGTGTGCAACTATCTCTTTGAGTCTCTGCTTTCAAGTCTTTGGGTATATATCTAGGAGTGAATTACTGGGTTATATGATAATTCTATTTTTTAGTTTTTTGAGAAGCCACCACACTGTTTTCCATAACGGCTATACCATTTTCAGTTGTTAAGGATTCCAATTTCCCCACATCCTCAACACATTTGTTATTTTCTGTTTTTGTTTTTTGCTTTATTATTTTAGCCAACTTAGTGGGAGCGAAATTGTATCTCATTATAGTTTTGATTTGTGTCTCTCTGGTGGCTAATGCCATTGAGCATCTCTTCATGTGTTTGGTGACTATCTGACTGTCCTGTTTGGTGAAATGTCTATTCAAGTCCTTTGCCCATTTTATGATTCAGTTGTCTTTTTTCTTTTCCGTTTTCAAAGGTTTACATATATTTTGGTTATTAAACTTTTATAGGGTGTATGGTTTCTAAAGATATATAGTCAGTAGTTTGACTTTTCACAAATTTGGTAAAGTCTTTTAAGGAACAAAAGTTCTTAACTTTTATGAGGTCTCATTTATTTATTTTGTCTTTTGCTGTTTGTGTTTTTGTTATTAAATTACATAATATATTGTTAAAAGCTAGGTCTGACCAGTGTTGCCTTGCATTTTTTTCTAAGAATTTTATGGTTTTGGTTTTCACATATAGGTCTTTAATCACATGTGTTACCTTTTGTGAAGAACAAAGGATACTCAGGAGACAGAGCCCAGAACCCAGAGGGAGGACCCAAGAGTCCAGGAGGATTATTCTCAGGCCTTAAAACCTAATAGAGTTTGCCTGACTAATTTTGAAACTAGTTTGAACTGTTCATTTCATTTTTCTTCCCATTTTCCCATTTTTTGAAGCAGAATATCTACAACTGTTATTTATGTATGTCCCACTATTTTGTATTGTGAGTAGATAACACACTTTTTTAGTTTCTCATAGGTTCCCAGATGGAAAGAAATTGTGCCCCAGATGTTCTACTTAACTAATTATTCCAAGAACTTCATTCCAGTGATTTAGATGGTTTGTCTTCATTAGATGATTTAGATGTGAGATTTGGGGCTTCTGAGCTGATGAGATTAAGATGATATTTTTGCCTTCAAATTGATGCTGTAATAGGAGAAGACCTTTGGGGAATTTAGGATGGAATGAATGAATTTTGCATATGGGAGGGACATAATTTCTGGAAGACTAGAAGGCCGACAGTGTTAGGCAGAATGGGCCACTAAATATGTTCACACCTTGATCTTTAGAGCCTGAGAATATGCTATATTATGTGATAATAGGTGCATTACAGATTTAAGTAAGTTTGTTTACATTTAAAAAGGGAGCTTATCTTGGATTATCTTGGTGGGCCTGATTAAGTCATGTGAACTATTAAAAGTAGAGAAATTTGAAATGGGACCAAGATGGTGGAATAGTCAGATGCTTCCTTACAACAAAGGCCGGAAAAAAAACAAGTGTATTGATTACATGTGATAATCTAGAAGCCCTGAACATCAAAGTTGAGGAGTTACACTGAGCAGCAAAGAGAGGGAAAGACAGTTCAGAAGCAGTGAGCAAGAGCCAGACCTTACCTGGCTGGCATCCAGCAAGCTGGATTAGCTGGAGCATGCAGGCTGAGGCAAGCAGTAGTGTGCAGGATGTGTTTTCCATGCTGGGAGAAACTGAGCAGAGGAGAGTCTGCACAAGACTCAAGAGACAGGGGGAAGGGGCACTGGATGTGTGAAAGTTAAATGCAAGCCTCTAACCTACCATGCGGGATCAAAATAACCCCTTCTGCTTTGGGAAATGCTTCTCTCCAGCTCCTCCACTCCTCCTCCCCTACTCTGTTCAGCTACAGCTGTGCGCTCAGCCTGCATGCACAGACTTTAAAGCAAAATCCACCACAAAGGATAAGGAAGGACACTATACAATGATTAAAGGGTCACTACACCAGGAGGACGTAGACATAATAAATATTTATGCACCCAATGACAGGGCTCCAAAATACATAAAACAAACTCTAACAGCACTGAGAAGAGAAATAGACAGCTCCACAATAATAGTAGGAGACTTCAACACACCACTTTCAGTTAAGGACAGAACATCTAGAAATTCAGTAAACACATTGAAGATCTAAGTGCCACAATCAACCAACTAGATCTCACAGACATAAACAGAACACTCACCCAACAGCAGCCAAGAATACTTTGCTTCCAATGCACATGGAACATTCTCCAGAATAGACCACATATTAGGCCAAAAAGCAAGCCTTAACAGAATGCAAAGCATTGAAATATTCCAAAGCATCTTTTCTGACCATAAAGCCATAAAAGTAGAAATCTATCACAGATAAAAAAGGAAAAAAAAAAAATCAAATACATGGAAACTGAACAACACCTTCTTCAAAAACTACTGGGTTATAGAAGAAATCAAGGAAGGAATAAAGAAATTCAGAGAATCAGATGAGAATGAATACACATCCTACCAGAACCTTTGAGACACGGCAAAAGCAGTGCTCAGAGGTCAATTTATAGCAATAAGTGCAGACATTCAAAAAGAAGAAAGGACCAAAATCAAAACATTAATCCTACAACTTGAGCATATAGAAAGAGAGGCACAAAAGAAGCCCTCTGGCACAAGAAGAAAGGAAATAATAATTATTAGAGCAGAAATAAATGAAATAGAGAATAGAAAAACAATCGAAAGAGCCAACAAGACCAAAAGCTGGTTCTTTGAAAAGATCAACAAAATTAATAAACCATAGGCCAAACTGACAAAAGAAAACCAGGAGAGGAAATAAATAACCCGAAAAAGAAATGAGACGGCCGATATAACAGATCCAAGTGAACTTAAAAGAATCATAACAGAATACTGAGAAAAACTGTACTCCAATAAATTTGAAAACCTAGAGGAAATGGACAAATTTCTAGAAACACACTACCTACCTAAACTAACACAAACTGAGGTACAAAAACTAAATAAATCTATAACAAGAGATTGAAAAGGTAATCAAAAAAAAAAAAAAAACTTACAACAAAAAAAAGCACTGGCCCTGATGACTTCACTGGACAAGTCTACCAAACCTTCAGAGAAGAGTTAACACTACTATTACTAAAAGTATTTCAGAGCATAGAAAAGGATGGAATACTTCTAAACTCATTCTACGAACCCAACATAACCCTGATACTGAAACCTGGTAAAGACATCACAAAAGAATACTACAGACCAACATCCCTCATGAACATAGATACAAAAATCCTCAACAAAATTCTAACCAATAGAATTCAGCAATGTTTAAAAAAAAAAAAAAAACATGACCAAGTGGGATTCATGGCACGTATGCAGGGATGGTTCAACATTAGAAAAAAACTTAAAGTAATCCATCACATAAATAAAACAAAAGATTAGAACCACATATCTTATAAGTTGATGCAAAAAAGGCATTTGACAAAATTCAACACACATTCATGAAAAAACTCTCACCAAAATAGGAAGAGAAGGGAAATTCCTCAACATAATAATAAGAAATTTATGCAAAGCCCACAGCCAACATCATCCTAAATGGAGAGAGCCTGAAAGTATTCCCCTTGAGAATGGGAACCAGAGAAGACTGCCGTATATCACCACACTTATTCAACATTGTACTGGTGGTCCTGGCCTGAGCAATAAGGCAAGAAAAAGAAATAAAAGGCATCCACATTAGTAAGGAAGAAGTAAAAGTATTCCTATTTGCAGATGATATGACCTTATACATGGAAAACCCCAAGAATCCGTAAGAATGCTACTGGAACCAATAGAAGATTTCTGCAAAGTATCAGAATACAAGATAAACACACAAAAATCAGTTGGATTCCTCTACACCAACAAAGAACTTCAAAAAGGAACTCGCCAAATCAATACCATTTACAACAGCCCCCAAGAAGATAAAATACTTAGGAATAAACCTAACCAGAGACGTAAAAGTCTTATACGAAGAAAACTACAAGACTACTGCAAGAAACCAAAACAGACCTATGTAAAAACATACCTTGCTCATTGATAGGAAGACTCAACGTTGTGAAAGTGTCAGTTCTACTCAAAGCAATCTACAGATACAATGCAATGCTGATGCAAATTTCAACAACATTTTTTAATGAGATGGAGAAACAAATCACTAGCTTCATATGGAAAAGGAAGAGGCCCCAGATAAGTAAAGCATTACTGAAGAAGAAAAACAACGTGGGAGTCCTCACACTACCTGATTTGAGAATCTATTATACTGTCATGGTAGTCAAAACAATCTGGTACTGATACAACAAATACATAGACCAATGGAACTGCAATAAGAATCCAGACATAAATTCAGGCACGTTTGAGCTACTGATATTTGACAAAGGCCCAAAGTTCATTAAATCGGGAAAAGACAATCTCTTTAACAAGTGGTGCTGGCATAACTGAATGTTGTTGTTATTATTGTTAGGTGCCGTCGAGTTGGTTCTGACTCATAACAACATTATGGGATCCTAACAGAATAAAACACTGCCTGGTCCTGTGCCATCCTCACAATCTTTGTTGTGCTTAAGCCCATTGTTGTAACCACTGTGTCAATTCATCTCATTGAGGGTCTTCCTCTTTCTTTTGATGTGTAGGATTGTTGGTCTCCTTTGCAGTTACCTTAATGTTTACCCCTATTTTTCTAAGTTTAAACCTAACTTGTAACTCTCTATATCACCTTGATTTTCTCTCCTTTATTTAGTCCCTCTTTATTGATTTAATGTTGTCATTTTGTATATAATGACATCACTGTTTCCCTGTTTTGAGCATTTTTTAATCTTGATTTATTTTTGTGATTTCCCTATCTGGGTTGATATTTGGTTGCTCTGTCCTGTGTTCTAGTCCTTGGTTGAGATCTGATATTATTGATTTTCTAGCCAGAGAACTCCCTTTAGTATTTCTTGTAGTTTTGGTTTGGTTTTTGCAAATTCCCTAAGATTCTGTTTATCTGGAAATGTCCTAATTCCACCTAATTTGAGAGACAGTTTTGCTGGATATATGATTCTTGGCTGTCAATTTTTCTCCTTCAATGCTTTACATATGTCATCCCATTGCCTTCTTGCCTGCATGGTTTCTGCCAAGTAGTCCAAACTTATTGATTCTCCTTCATAGGTGGCTTTTTGCTTATTTCTGGCTGCTCTTAAAAATTTTCTCTTTATCTTTGACTTTGGCCATTTTGATTATAATGTGTCTTGGTGACTTTCTTTTGGGATCTACCTTGTATAGGGTTCGATGAACATCTTGGGTAGATATCCTTTCATCTTTCATGATGTCAGGGATGCTTTCTGTCAACAAATCTTCAACAATTCTCTCTGTATTTTCTGTTACCACTCCCTGTTCTGGTACTCCAATCACTTGTATGTTATTTCTCTTGATACAGTCCCACATGATTCTTAAAGTTTCTTCATTTTTTAAAATTCTTTTATCTGATTTTTCTCCAAATATATTGGCGACAAGTGCTTTATCTTCAATCTCACTAATTCTGAATTCCAATTCCTCGATTCTGCTCCTCTGACTTACTACTGAGTTGTATAATTCTGAAATTTTATTGTTAGTCTTCTGAATTTCTGATTGCTGTCTCTCTATGGATTTTCGTAGCCTCTTAAATTTTCATCATGTTCTTGAATAATCTTCTTAATTTCCTCAGCTGCTTTATCTTATGCTCCTTGGCTTGTTATGCATTTTGCCTTATCTCTTTCCTTATGTCTTGAAGAGTTCTGTATATTAATCTTTTGTATTCTCCGCCTGGTACTTCCAGGAATACATCTTAATCTGGGAGAGTCCTTGATTCTTTGTTTTGGGAGTTTGCTGAAGCAATCATGATCTACTTCTTTATGTGATCTGATATCCACTGTTGTCTCCGAGCCATCTATAAGTTATTGTATTAATTTATTTTATGTTTGCTCACCGTGTTTTAGCTTCTTGCTTTGTTTTGTTTTGATATACACAAATGGCTATTAGAGTGAGCTAATGATTAAAAAAAAAAAGAAAATGATTAGGAGCCTTTGAAGCACTAATGTATTGTTACCAGGTAGCTAGAACTGTTACCAGGTATATGAGCCTAAGAGTCCATTCACTATTCTTGTATAGATTCAGCTCAGGTGTCCAGATAGTCAGTCACCTAGTGTGTGGTGCAGGCTCTCACCTACTACCTGAGGAGCAGTCATGATTGGTGTATGCACAGGTTTCTGGTCGCAGCAGGGGGTCACACTCTGAGGAATGTAGAGGGCTGCCAACTTCCCCTGAGTACCTATGAGTAAGGGAAGTCCCTGTTCTCTAGAGCACTCTGGTGGGTGGGCTCTGCAGCTGTACCAAAGGCACCCAATGCTTTTAATTGTAAGGACTGCTAGGAACCACTTACCCTTGGACCCCTGTTGTGAGTGGCTAGGTGGCATAGTTGGAGCCTCCTGTCCTCAGGCCCATGCTGTGGGTAGATGAGGGCCATGTTTAATAGGCAGAGTGGTATCAAATGTCAAAAACCTGCCTCTCTACCACACAGCTGAAACTGTTACAGTCAGACCTCAAACATGTTCTCCCTTGCAATATAACAGCCAGATCCTATCTAGTGTAATGGAGTCACCCATATCCATGCAGGGGAAAAGACAAAGTCTGTGGATTACTTGTGCCTGGACTGGAACTGCTTCTGCTCTGACTTTCGAGATTAGGGAAGTCGGCAGAGTATTTTTCCCCCATTTCTTAATTTGTTCCTTCTCCAAGGCCAGGAGAATGGCTCAGGAAGTGAAGAAGGACCTATCTCATCCCCAGGGAAATCAGCTGTTAATGAAGCAGGCTGGGACAGAGAGAGGAGGGATCAGATAGATAGGAGAGAGTTCTTTCAAAAGGAGGCACTTTTAGATCCACAAGTTAAATTAGACAAAATCACTTATCTTGTGCTGAGAGCACTGTTTCATCTCTGATTCCGGAGGCATATGTAGGTTGTGTGCTGGCTGGGTCCCCACTGGGATCGCCCCAGGGGGTCAGGGCTGCATCCCGGCACTTGCCTTTTTTTGCTGAGGTAGCCACATCCTAAACTCCACCACCAGCCCTGCTGTCGTCACACCAGGGGGTCGGGGTGCAGCACTTCAGTTGCCTTCTTTTGCTGAAGCAGCCACATCCTAAATGCCGTGGCCAGCCCCGCTGCAGTCACACCATAGGGTCAGAGGTGTGCCACTTCACTTGCCTTCTTTTGCTGAAGTAGCCACGTCCCTGAAAACTACCATCAGCCCTGCTGCCAAAGAATCGGGGCTGAGGTGCTACCACAGACTCGGCAACTCTCTGTTGCTTCTGCACTGTATCTCCCTATCCCATCACTCAGTCTAGTTTCTTAACTTTGCCTTTGATGCTCAGGGTTCCTAGCTTGTCATATATATAATTGATTTGGTTGTTTTTTGGGTCTTTGTTGTAAGAGGAACCACCGGAAGTGTCTGACTATTCTGCCATCCTGGCCCCACCTTCTCTTCCTCTCTTTCATTGACCCTCTAACTTTTTCAAATATGATGTCCTTTTCCAGTGACTGATCCTTCCTGACATTTCCAAAGTTTGTGAGACTAGTCTCACCATCCTTGCTTCTAAGGAGCACTCTGGTGGTACTTCTTCCAAGACAGGTTTGTTCGTTCTTTTGGCACTCCAGGGTATATTCAATATTTTTGCCAACACCACAATTCAAAAGAGTTAATTTTTCTTTGGTCTTTCTTATTCATGGTCCAGCTGGGTGCATAACTTGATATCCATCTAAAAAAAAATGAAGCAAGATTCATATCTCACATCATGTACAAAAACTAACTCAAAATGGGTCGAAGACCCAAATAAAATCTAAAATGATAAAGATTGTGGAAGAAAAAGTAGGGACAATGCTAGGAGTCCTAATACATGGCATAAACAGAATACAAACCATAACTAACAATGCACAAACACCAGAAGAGAAATTAGATAACTGGGAGCTCCTAAAAATCAAACACTTATGCTCATCAAAAGACCACCAAAAGAGTAAAAGACAACCTACAGACTGAAAAAAAATTCTGACTATTATGTATCCGATAAGGGTTTAATCTCTAAAATCTACAAGATACTGCAACATGTCAACAACAAAAAGACAACTCAGCTAAAAAGCAGGCAAAGGATTTGAAAAGACTACCAAAGAGGACATTCAGGTGGCTAATAGATGCAAGAGGAAATGCTCCCGATCACCAGCCATTAGAATATGCAAATCAAAACTACAGTGAGATACCATCTCACCCCAACAACACCAGCACTAATCCAAAAACACAAAATAATAAATGCTGGAGAGGTTGTGGAGACACTGGAACACTTGCACACTACTGGTGGAAATGTAAAATAGTACAACCACTTTGGAAATCAATCTGATGCTTCCTTAAAATCTAGAAATAGAAGTACCATATGACCCAGGAATTCTACTCCTTGGAATGCATCCTAGAGAAATAAAAGCCATCACATTAATAGACATATGCACACTCATGTTCATTATAGCACTGTTCACAATAGAAAAAATATGGAAACAGCCTAGGTGCCCATCAACAGATGAATGGATAAACAAATTATGGTACATACACACAATGGAATACTATGCAATGATAAAGAACAATGATGAATCCACAAAACATCTCACAACATGGATGAATCTGGATGTCATTATACTGAGGGAAATTAGTCAGTTGCAAAAGGATGAATATAGTATGAGACCACTATTATAAGAATTCAAGAAAAGGTTTAAATACAGAAGAAAACATCCTTTGATGGTTGTAAGAGTGGGGAGGAAGGGAGAGGGATATTCACTAATTAGATAGTAGACAAGAACTATTTTAGGTCAAGGGAAAGACAACACACAGTACAAGGGAGGTCAGCACAACTGGACTAAACCAAAAGCTAAGAAATTTCCTGAACACAACAAAACACTTCAAGGGCCAGAGTAGCTGGGGCTGGGGTTTGGAAACCATGGTTTCTGGGGACATGTAAGTCTATTGGTATAACAAAGTTTAATAAGAAAATGTTCTGCATCCCACTTTGGTGAGTGGCGTCTAGGGTCTTAAAAGCTTGTGAGGAGCCATCTAAGACGCACCAATTGGTCCCAATGCACTTGAAGCAAACGAGAATGAAGAAAGCCAAAAACACAAAGAAAATATTAGCACAAGAGACAAAAGGGCCACATAAACAAGAGACACAATGGGCCTCAGACCAGAAGTACTAGATGGGGCCTGGCTGACACGAATGACCACACTGACAGGGAACAAGACAGAGAGTCCCTGGTGGAGCAGGAGAAAAGTGTGTAGCACAACTCAAATTCATGTAAGAAAACCAGACTTAACAGTCTAACTGAGACTGGAGGAACCCTTGAACCTTGGCCCCCTTGCTCTGTTAACCAAGAACTGAAGTCCATTCTTCAGACAAAGATTAGACTGGACTATAAAGTATAAAAAAATACTCTTGAAAAGTATGCTTCTTAGTTCAAGCAGATACAGGGGGCCAAATGGGTGGCTTCTGTCTGGAGGCTGGATGAGAAGGCAGGAGGGGATAGGAGCTGGGTGGATGGACAGGGGAAACTTGGGGCGGAAAGAGTGAGTGTGCTGTTACATTATAGGGATTGCAACTAGTGTCACATAACAATATATATAAAAGGTTTTGTGTGAGAAATTAACTTAAGCTGTAATCTTTCACCTAAAGCACAATAAAATAAATAAATAAGAGAGAGAAATTTCTTCAGTTGAAGTGAGAGACATGGGGCAGAACAAAAGTCAGAGATTTGAAGCATGAGAAGCCCTAGATCTGTCATTGCTGCTTTGAGGATAGAGGAGGCAACATGAAAAGGAATGCAAAAGGCGTAAAGATCCAGACTGTAGAATGACAATGTTCAAGGAAACAAAACCTTAGTCCTACTGACACATGGAACTGAATTCTGCAAACAACCTTGATCAACCTGAAAGGAGATTCCATCCCAAATCCTCCAGGTAAAATCCTAGAAAAGCAGAAACCTTGACTATACTTCTGATCTACAGAACTTCGTGATAATAATTTGTTTTGTTTTAAGCTGCTAAGTGTGTGGTAATTTGGTTCAGCAGCAATGAAAAACTAATACAGCTAGTAATTCAAATGTAATGATGAAAATGTCAAAATCTCTCCCAGTCTGGTTCAGTCTCCATTATTACCATGATATCTGCTTCCAGTGGAGCAGACTTTGTGATTATGCATACAAAAGTGTGTGGAGACTGACAGCATTAATGAAGCCAATTTTTCACCCCTTCTTCTATTTAAGCTCTTTGCCTTGTGAGTGTGAATTTTTTGTCACTCAGGAGGTGAAGTCAATTTCCCCATCCATTGAGTTCAAGCTGAGCTATGTGATTTATTTGGCCGTTGGAATGAGGCAGAAGTGAGGATGTGGTGAGCCAGTTTCAAGCATAAGGCCCAAAGAAATGTTTACTATTTCTTTGCTTCTTCCTGTGTGTCTTAGTCATCTAGTGCTGCCATAACAGAAGTACCAAAAGCAGTTGGCTTTAACAAAGAGAAATTTATTTCCTCACAGTAAAGTAGGCTAAAGTCCAAATTCAAGGCTTCAGCTCCAGGGGAAGGCTTTCGCTCTCTGTCCTCTCTGGAAGAAGGTCCTTGTTCTCAGTCTTCTCATGGTCAAGGAGCTTCTAAGGTACAGGGACCCTGGGTCCAATGGAAGCACTCTGCTTTTGGTGCTGCTTTCTGGTGCTGCTGCTGGTATGAGGTCCCACACTCTCTGCTTGCTTCCCTTTCCTTTGATCTCTTGAGAGATAAAAGATGGTGCAGGCTACACCCTAGGGAAACTGCCTTTACCTTGGATCAGGGTGGTGACCTCAGTAAGGGTGGTGTTACAATCCTACCTTAATCTTCTCAACATAAATTACAATCACAAAATGGAGGACAACCACACAATACTGGGAATCACGGCCTAACCAAATTGATACACCTATTTTTTTTTAAAAAATAACTTTTATTGTGCTTTAAGTGAAAGTTTACAAATCAAGTCAGTCTGTCACATATAAGCTTATATACACCTTACTATATACTCCCATTTACTCTCCCCCAATGAGTAAGCTCGCTCTCTCCTTCCAGTCTCTCCTGTCGTGACCGTTTAGTCAGTTTTTTTTTTTTTTAACCCTCCTTACCCTCCCATCTCCCCTTCAGACAGGAGATGCCAACACAGTCTCAATTGTCCACCTGATACAAGCAGCTCACTTTTCGTTGGCATCTCTCTCCAACCTATTGTCCAGTCTCTTCCATGTCTGATGAGTTGTCTTCGGGAATGGTTCCTGTCCTGGGCCAGCAGAAGGTTTGGGGACCATGACCACTGGGATTCTTCTAGTCTCAGTCAGGCCATTAAGTCTGGTCTTTTTATGAGAATTTGGGGTCTGCATCCCACTATTCTCTTGCTCCCTCAGGGGTTCTCTGTTGTGCTCCCTGTCGGGGCAGTCATCAGTTGTGGCCGGGCACCATCTAGTTCTTCTGGTCTCAGAATGATGTTAAGTCTCTGGTTCATGTGGCACTTTCTGTCTTTTGTGCTCATAGTTATCATGTGACCTTGGTGTCCTTCATTCTCCTTTGATGCAGGTGGGTTGAGACCAATTGATGCATCTTAGATGGCTGCTTGTTAGCATTTAAGACCCCAGACACCACACTTCAAAGTGGGATGCAGAATGTTTTCATAATAGAATTTATTTTGCCAATTGACTTAGAAGTCCCCTTAAGCCGTAGTCCCCAAACTCCCACCCTTGCTCCGCTGACCTTCAAAGCATTCAGTTTATCCCGGAAACTTCTTTGCTTTTTGTCCAGTCCAGTTGAGCTGACCTTCCCTGTATTGAGTATTGTCCTTCCCTTCACCTAAAGTAGTTTTTATCTCTAACTAATCAGTAAATAACACTCTCCTACCCTCCCTCCCTCCCTCCTCTTGTAATCACAAAAGAATGTGTTCTTCTCAGTTTATGCTATTTCTCAAGATCTTATAATAATGGTCTTATACAATATTTGTCCTTTTGCCTCTGACTAATTTCACTCAGCATAATGCCTTCCAGGTTCCTCCATGTTATGAAATGTTTCACAGATTTGTCACAGTTCTTTATCGATGCGTAGTATTCCATTGTGTAAATATAGCATAATTTATTTAACCATTCATCCATTGATGGACACCTTCATTGCTTCCAGCTTTTTGCTATTGTAAACAGAGCTGCAATAAACATGGGTGTGCATACATCTGTTCGTGTGAAAGCTCTTATTTCTCTAGGGTATATCCCGAGGAGTGAGATTTCTGGGGTGTATGGTAGTTCTATTTCTAACTCTTTAGGAAAACGCCAAATAGATTTCCAAAGTGGTTGTACCATTTTACATTCCCACCAGCAGTGTGTAAGAGTTCCAATCTCTCCGCAGCCTCTCCAACATTTATTATTTTGTGTTTTTTGGGTTAATGCCAGCCTTGTTGGAGTGAGATGAAATCTCATCGTAGATTTAATTTGCATTTCTCTAATGGCTAATGATCGAGAGCATTTTCTCATGTATCTGTTAGCTGCCTGAATATCTTCTTTAGTGAAGTGCATGTTCATATCCTTTGCCCACTTCTTGATTGGGTTGTTTGTCTTTTTGTGGTTGAGTTTTGACAGAATCCTATAGATTTTAGAGATCAGGCGCTGGTCGGAGATGTCATAGCTGAAAATTCTTTCCCAATCTGTAGGTGGTCTTTTTACTCTTTTGGTGAAGTCTTTAGATGAGCATAGGTGTTTGATTTTTAGGAGCTCCCAGTTATCTGGTTTCTCTTTGTCATTTTTAGTAATGTTTTGTATTCTGTTTATGCCTTGCATTAGGGCTCCTAACGTTGTCCCTATTTTTTCTTCCATGATCTTTATCGTTTTAATCTTTATGTTTAGGTCTTTGATCCACTTGGAGTTGGTTTTAGTGCATGGTGTGAGATATGGGTCCTGTTTCATTTTTTTGCAAATGGATATCCAGTTATGCCAGCACCATTTGTTAAAAAGATTATCTTTTCGCCAATTAACTAACAATGAGCCTTTGTCAAATATCAACTGCTCATATATGGATGGATTTATATCTGGGTTCTCAATTCTGTTCCATTGGTCTATGTGCCTGTAGTACCAGTACCAGGCTGTTTTGACTAGTGTGGCTATATAATAGGTTCTAAAATCAGGTAGAGTGAGGCCTCCCACTTTCTTCTTCTTTTTCAGTAATGCTTTACTTATTCGAGGCTTCTTTCCCTTCCATATGAAGTTGGTGATTTGTTTCTCCATCACATTAAAAAATGTCATTGGAATTTGGATCGGAAGTGCATTGTATGTATAGATGGCTTTTGGTAGAATAGACATTTTCACTATGTTAAGTCTTCCTATCCATGAGCAAGGTATGTTTTTCCACTTGAGAATGTCCTTTTTAGTTTCTTGTAGTAGTACTTTGTAGTTTTCTTTATATAGGTCTTTTACGTCTTTGGTAAGATTTATTCCTAAGTATTTTATCTTCTTGGGGGCTACTGTGAATGGTATTGATTTGGTGATTTCCTCTTCGGTGTTCTTTTTGTTGATGTAGAGGAATCCAAGTGATTTTTGTATGTTTATTGTGTAACCTGAGACTCTGCCAAACTCTCCTATTAGTTTCAGTAGTTTTCTGAAGGATTCCTTAGGGTTTTCTGTGTATAAGTTCATGTCATCTGCAAATAGAGTTAATTTTACTTCCTCTTTGCCAATCCGGATGCCCTTTATTTCTTTGTCTAGCCGAATTGCTCTGGCTAAGACCTCTAGCACAATGTTGAATAAGAGTGGTGATAAAGGGCATCCTTGTCTGGTTTCCGTTCTCAAGGGAAGTGCTTTCAGGCTCTCTCCATTTAGAGTGATGTTGGCTGTTGGCTTTGTATAGATGCCCTTTATTATGTTGAGGAATTTTCCTTCAATTCCTATTTTGCTGAGAGTTTTTATCCTAAATGGGTGTTGCACTTTGTCACATGCCTTTTCTGCATCAATTATCATTTGTTTTATTTATATGGTGGATTACATGAATGGTTTTTCTAATATTAAACCAGCCTTGCATACCTGGTACAAATCCCACTTGGTCATGGTGGATTATTTTTTTGCTATGTTGTTGACTTCTATTGGCTAGAATTTTGTTGAGGGTTTTTGCATCTATGTTCATGAGGGATTAGGTCTGTAATTTTCTTTTTTTGTGTTGTCTTTACCTGGTTTTGGTATCAGGGATATGGTGGCTTCATAGAATGAGTTAGGCTGTATTCCGTCATTCTGTATGCTTTGAAATACCTTTAGTAGTGGTGGTGTTAACTCTTCTCTGAAAGTTTGTTAGAACTCTGCAGTGAAGCCATCCGGGCCAGGGCTTTTTTTTGTTGGGAGTTTTTTGATTACCATTTCAATCTCTTATTTTGTTATGGGTCTATTTAGTTGTTCTAATTCTGACTGTGTTAGTTTATGTAGGTAGTGTTTTTCCAGGAATTCATCCATTTCTTCTGGGTTTGCAAATTTGTTAGAGTACAATTTTCATAATAATCTGATATGATTCTTTTAATTTCAGTTGAGTCTCTTGTGATGTGGCCCATCTCGTTTCTTATTCGGGTTATTTGTTTCCTTTCCTGTATTTCTTCAGTCAGTCTGGCCAATGGTTTATCAATTTTGTTAATTTTGTCAAAGAACCAGCTTTTAGCTTTGTTAATTCTTTCAATTGTTTTTCTGTTCTCTAATTCATTTAGTTCAGCTCTAATTTTTATTATTTGTTTTCTTCTGGTGCCTGATGGATTCTTTTGTTGCTCACTTTCTATTTGTTCAAGTTGTAGGGACAGTTCTCTGCTTTTGGCTCTTTCTTCTTTTTGTATGTGTGCATTTATCGATATAAATTGGCCTCTGAGCACTGCTTTTGCTGTGTCCCAGAGGTTTTGATAGGAAGTTTTTTCATTCTCGTTGCATTCTATGAATTTCTTTATTCCCTTCTTAATGTCTTCTATAACCCAGTCGTTTTTCAGGAGGGTATTGTTCAGTTTCCAAGTATTTGATTTCTTTTCCCTGATTTTTCTGTTATTGATTTCCACTTTTGTGGTCTTGTGGTCTGAGAACATGCTTTGTAATATTTTGATGTTTTGGATTCTGCAAAGGTTTGTTTTATGACCTAATATGTGATCTATTCTAGAGAATGTTCCATGTGCACCAGAAAAAAAAGTATACTTTGCAGCAGTTGGGTGGAGAGTTCTGTATAAGTCAATGAGGTCAAGTTGGTTGATTGTAGTAATTAGGTCTTCCGTGTCTCTATTGAGCTTCTTACTGGATGTCCTGTCCTTCTCCGAAAGTGGTGTGTTGAAGTCTCCTACTATAATTGTGGAGGTGTCTATCTCACTTTTCAGTTCTGTTAAAATTTGTTTTATGTATCTTGCAGCCTTGTCATTGGGTGCATAAATATTTAATACGGTTATATCTTCCTGATCAATTGTCCCTTTTATCATTATGTAGTGTCCTTCTTTATCCTTTGTGGTGGATTTAAGTCTAAAGTCTATTTTGTCAGAAATTAATATTGCTACTCCTGCTCTTTTTTGCTTATTGTTTGCTTGATGTTTTTTTTTTTCCATCCTTTTTTTTTAGTTTGTTTGTGTCTCTAAGTCTAAAGTGTGTCTCTTGTAGGAAGCATATAGACAGATCGTGTTTCTTTATCCTGTCTGAGACTCTCTGTCTCTTTATTGGTGCATTTAGTCCATTTACTTTCACTGTAATTATAGATAAGTATGTGTTTAGTGCTGTCGTTTTGATGCCTTTTTATGTGTGTTGTTGACAATTTCATTTTTCCATTTACTTTCTTGTGCTGAGACATTTTTCTTTGTAAATTGTGTTCCTCATTTTCATAGTATTTGACTTTATGTTTGCTGAGTCATTATGTTTTTCTTGGCTTTTATTTTGAGTTATGGAGTTGTTATACCTCTTTGTGGTTACCTTAATATTTACCCCTATTTTTCTAAGTAAAAACCTAGCTTGTATTGTCCTATATCACCTTGTATCCCTCTCCATATGGCAGTTCTATGCCACCTGTATTTAGTCCCTCTTTTTGATTATTGTGATCTTTTACATATTGACTTCAATGATTCCCTGTTTTGAGTGTTTTTTTTTTTTTAATTAATCTTAATTTGTTTTTGTGATTTCCCTATTTGAGTTGATATCCGGATGTTCTGTTCTGTGACCTTGTGTTGTGCTGGTATCTGATATTATTGGTTTTCTGACCAATTTCCTTTAGTATTTTTTGTAGCTTTGGTTTGGTTTTTGCAAATTCTCTAAGCTTGTGTTTATCTGCAGATGTCTTAATTTCACCTTCATATTTGAGAGAGAGTTTTGCTGGATATATGATCCTTGGCTGGCAGTTTTTCTCCTTCAGTGCTCTGTATATGTCATCCCATTGCCTTCTTGCCTGCATGGTTTCTGCTGAGTAGTCTGAACTTATTCTTATTGATTCTCCTTTGTAGGGGACCTTTCTTTTATCCCTGGCTGCTTTTAAAATTTTCTTTTTATCTTTGATTTTGGCAAGTTTGATGATAATATGTTTTGGTGATTTTCTTTTTGGATCAATCTTAAATGGGGTTCGATGAGCATCTTGGATAGATATCCTTTTCGTCTTTCATGATGTCAGGGAAGTTTTCTGCCAACAGATCTTCAACTATTCTCTCTGTATTTTCTGTTATCCCTCCCTGTTCTGGGACTCCAATCACACGCAAGTTATTCTTCTTGATAGAGTCCCACATGATTCTTAGGGTTTCTTCATTTTTTTTAATTCTTTTATCTGATTTTTTTCCAGCTATATTGGTGTTAATTCTCTGGTCCTCCAGATCTCCCAGTCTGCATTCTAATTGCTCGAGTCTGCTCCTCTGACTTCCTATTGTGTTGTCTAATTCTGTAATTTTATTGTTAATCTTTTGGATTTCTGAATGCTGTCTCTCTATGGATTCTTGCAACTTATTAATTTTTCCACTATGTTCTTGAATAATCTTTTTGAGTACTTCAACTGCTTTATCAGTGTGTTCCTTGGCTTTTTCTGTAGATTGCCTTATTTCATTTCTGAGTTCATCCCTGATGTCTTGAAGCATTCTGTAAATTAGTTTTTTGTATTCTGTATCTGGCAGTTCCAGGGTTGTATCTTCATTTGGGAAAGATTTTGATTCTTTTGTTTGGGGAGTTGTAGAAGCAATCATGGTCTGCTTCTTTATGTGGTTTGATATTGACTGCTGTTTCCAAGCCATTACTAAGATATTGTAGTGATTTATTCTATATTTGCTCCCTGAGTCTTATCTTGTTTTGTTTTCTTTCAATATACGTAGATGGGCTACTAGATTGAGCTGTCTTGATTGTTGTAGCCCTTGAATCACTTATGCCCTATTACCAGCTGGTTTGGGCTGTTACCAGATATATAAGCCTGAGTCCATTCACTATTCTTGAGTATAGTCTGATTTTGGGTCCACCTAGAGAAGTAGTGTTGATAGTTGTGTGCATCAGACCTTAGGCCCCCAACGCAAGTACCTTTACAGATTGGTAGGTGTCACCCTCCTTAGACCCCTAAGGCAGGAGGCTAGGTGGTCTGGGGGAAGCTTCAGCCCTCAGTTCCCTGTTGTAGGTTAGTGAGGGCCCTGTTGAATACGCAGAGATATCAGACCTGGGAAACTTGTCTTTTCAGGAAATCTGCTAAAATAATTGCAGTCAGATCCCTATCAGAAATGCCTTTGCATTATAATAGCCACCTTGTTCCCTGTAGGGATGAAAGCCTGAGACTGTGGATCACATATGCTTGGCTGGAGCTGGTTCTGTGTTTTTAGTTCAATTAGTGAAGGATTTTTGGTCCCTGGTTTTTTTGTGGTTGCTTCTCTCAGGCCAGAAGAATGGGTTAGAAAAAGACCAAAAAAAAAAAAGGAAAAGAAAAACCGCGGAGCAGTTCTCCCTCTGGCTCAGGAAATTCCAATGTTAATGAAGCCGCCTGGGAAGGGGAGGGGAGAGTTCAGATAAACAGGAGAGAGTAGCACCCCGGAATATAGACAAAGTTACTTATCTTGCTTGGGATGACTGTTTTATCTGAGATTCCCGAGAGGGGCGCGTCGACTGTGTGTGCTGGCTGGGTAGAGATTGCCCCTGAGGGTCAGGCCCACGTCCCATGCTTGTGCTGTCTCAGAAGCCGTGGTTAGTTCCTCTGCTCCCAGTCCAAAGCCCAGCGCCAAGGTTCCCTGACTGGGACGCTGCACTCCCGGCTCCAAAACCAGTCGCTGCCTCCCGGTGACTTCTCCTCCTGTCAGCCGCATCGCTGTGCTGCCTGCGTGCACTGGCTGGGCTTCCCCCGAGGTCAGTTCAGGGGGCTAGGGCTGCACCCCATCTTTGCACCGTCTCAGGGTGCCGTGCTCAGATCCCCTGCACCCAGTCCAAAGTCCGGCGCCAGGGTTTCCTGACTGGGACCTTGGCTCCAAGCTCCAAAAACAGTCGCTGCTTCCCCTTGGTTATTAGTTCTCAGTCTCTGTCACTCAGGTCAACTCTTTAGATCTGTGTTTGATGGTCAGGGTTCATATATTGTCATGTATGTGATGGATTCACTTGCTTTTCTGAGTCTTTGTTGCAAGAGGGATCCGAGGTAGCGTCTACCTAGTCAGCCATCTTGGCCCCCCTCATATTGTTGATTTTTAATGTGTATTTGTTGAATTTAAATAAATTTCTTTTGATCTTTACAATTTAGTGAAATAGTCATAGTAAGTTAGCAATTGTTATTATTTTCAAGTTTATAGAGTATAACATAGATGCAGAAAGGCTATCTGATTTGTCCAATATCATTCTCCCCCATGTGTCTGTCAGTTTGTCATGCTGTGGGAGCTTGTGTGTTGCTGTGATGCTGGAACTTATGCCATCAGTATTCAAATACCAGCAGGGTCACTCATGGCAAACAAGTTTCAGCTGAGCTTCCAGACTGAGACAGACTAGGCAGAAGGACCTGGTGGTCTAGTTCTGCAAAGAATTAGCTAGTTAAAACCTTATGAAGAATAGCAGAACATTGTGTGATATAGTGCTGCAAGATAAGTCCCTCAGGTTGGAAGACACTCAAAATACCACTGGGGAAGACCTGCCTCCTAAAAATAGAGTCAACCTTAATGACGTGAATGGAGTCAAGCTTTTCAGACCTTCATTTGATAATGTGGCATGACTTAAAATGAGAAGAAACAGCTGCAAACATCCATTAATAACTGGAACATTGAGTATATAACGTAGGAACCTAGGAAAATTGGAAATCATCAAAAATGAAATGGAATGCATAACATTGACATCCCAGGCAATAATGAGCTGAAATGGACTGGTATTGGCCATTCTGAATCCAAAAATCATATGGCCTACTATGCCAGGAATGACAAATTTGAAGAGGAATGGCATTTCATTCATTGTCAAAAAGAACATTTCAAGATATATCCTGAAGTACGAGGCTATCAGTGATAGGAAAATATCCATATACCTACAAGGAAGACCAATTAATACAGTTATTATGCAAATGTATGAGGCAAATAATAGGACCAAAGATGAAGAAATTGAAGATTTTTACCAACTTCTGCAGTCTGAAATTGATAGAACATGCAACCAGGATGCATTGCTAATGACTGGTGATTGGAATGCTAAAGTCGGAAACAAAGATGAAGGACTGGTAGTTGGAAGATATGGCCTTGGTGATAGAAACAATGTCCGAGATCACAGGATAGCATTTGTGTAAGACCAATGACTTCATTGCAAATGCCTTTTTTCGACAACATAAACCTTGACTACACACATGAAACTCGCCAGATGAAATACACAGGAATCAAATTGACTACGTCTGTGGAAAGAGTCTATGGAAAAACTTATCATCAGTCAGAACAAAGCCAGGGGCCCACTGTGGAAGAAACCATCAATTGCTCATATGCAGGGTCAGGTTGAAGCTGAAGAAAATTAAAACAAGTCCACAAGAGCCAAAGTACGACCGTTCCTGAATTTAGCGACCATCTTAAGAACATATTTGATGTGTTGAACACTAATGACCAAAGGACCAGATAAGCTGTAGAATGACATCAAGGCCATCATACATGAAGAAAGCAAGAGGTCATTAAAAAGACAAGCAAGAAAGAAAAGACCAAAATGGATGTCAGAATAGTCTCTAAATCTTGCTCTTGAGTGATGAGTAGTGAAAGTAAATGGAAGAAATGCTGAAGTGAAAGAGAAGAACAGAAGATTTCAATGGGTAGCTTGAGAAAACAAATAAAGTATTACAATGACATATGCAAGGAGTTGGAATTAGAAAATCAAAAGGATGAACAACTCGCTCATCATTTCTGAAGCTGAAAGAACTCAAGAAATAATTCAAGCCTTGAGTTGAAATATTGAAGGATTTTACAGGGAAAATATTAAATGAAGCAGGAAGCATCAAACAAAGATGGAAGAAATACACAGAGTCACTATACCAAAAAGAATTGGTTGACGTTCAACCTTTTCAGGGGGTGGCAAATGTTCAGGAAGCGATGATACTAATGGAAGAGGTCCAAGTTCACTGAAGGCATTGACGAAAAACTAAGCTCCAGGAATTGACGGAATACCAACTGAGATGTTTCAGTGAAGGAGTGCAGCACTGGAGGTGCTCACTCTTCTTTGTCAAAAAAAATTGGAAACATGGCCAACCGACTGAAGGAGATCCATATTTATGCTTATTCCAAAGAAAGGTGATCCAACTGAATGTGGAAATTATCAAACAATATTGTTAATATCACACATGAGTAAAACTTTGCTGATGATCATTCAAAAGCTGCTGCAGCAGTACATTGACAGTGAACTGGCAGAAATTCAAGCCAAATTCAGAAGAGGACATAGAATGAGGGATATCATTGCTGATGCAGATGGATCCTGGCTGAAATCAGAGAATACCACAAACATGTTTACCTGTGTTTTATTGACTGTGCAAAGACATTTGACTGTGTGGATGACAAATTATGGATAACATTGGGAAGAATGGGAATCCCAGAACACTTAATTATGTTCATGAGAAACCTGTGGATAGATCAAAAGGCAGTCATTCAAACAGAATAGGGGGTTTAAAGTCAGAAAAGTTGTGTGTCGGGGTTGTATTCTTTCACCATATTTATTCAATCTGTATGCTGAACAAATAATCGAAGACACTGGACTATATGAAGAACAATGGGGCTTCAAGATTGGAGAAAGATTCATTAACGACCTACATTATGCAGATGACACAATCTTGCTTGCTGAAAGTGAAGAGAAATTGGAGAAGTTAGTGATAAAGATCAAAGACTACAGCCTTCAGTATGGTTTACCCTTCAACATAAAGAAAACAAAAATCCTCACAACTGGACCAATGAGCAACATCATGATAAATAGAGAAAAGATTGAAGTTGTCAAGGATTTCATTTTACTTGGATTTATAATCAATGCCCATGAAAACAGCAGTCAAAAAATCAAAGGATACATTGCATTGGGCAAATCTGCTGCAAAAGACCTCTTTAAAGTACTAAAAAGCAAAGATGTCACCTTGAAAAGTAAGATACTCCTGACCCAAGCTGTGGTGGTGTTTTCAATTGCCTCATATGCATGAGAAAGCTCGACAATGAATAAGGAAGACCGAAGATGAATTGATGCCTTTGAATTATGATGTTGACAAAGAATATTGAATATACCATGGACTCCAAAAGAACGAACAAATCTGTCTTGGAAGAAATATAGCCGGGATGCTCCTTAGAAGCAAGGATGGTGAGACTACATCTCACACACTTTGGACATATTATCAAGAGAAGTCAGTCACTGGAGAAGGACATCATGCTTGGTAAAGTAGACAGTCAGCAAAAAAGAGGAAGACCCTCAATGAGATGGATGACACAGTGGCTGCAACAATGGACTCGAACATTACAATGAACATGAGGATGGCATAGACAGGGCAGGTTTTGTTCTTTTGTACATAGGGTTGCTATGAGTCGGAACCCATTCAATGTTACCTAACAAAAACAGCAACATCATTCTGCCTGAAAAAGATTCAAAGATATCTATCCCAGAATTTCAGGGATGGGGGATTATTTGCTGCTTCTGATTTATTATTCGAGCATCCTATCCCAATGCTTCTCAGGAATGCATTAGAAAAAGTCCCACTTAGAGATAGGAATGCTACGGCTGCTAACCAAAATGTCGGCAGTTCGAATCCACCAGGCACTCCTTGGAAAATCTATAGAGCAGTTCTACTCTGTCCTGTAGGGTTGCTATGAGTCGGAATCAACTCAGCAGCAATGGATATGGATGGAAGTCTAACTGGTAATTAGCATAGAGCCCAGAAGAGTGGAAGTGAGGAATCGGAGCCATAGCACAGGGACATTCTCAGACTTAGAAAGAACTCTTTCTTTCCTTTGGGTGAAGCTTGAGAGTCTTTATTGCCATTAAAATGTTAAGACACAGAGGACCCTGAAGTTGCCCTTCCAAGCTGTCTAGGCTTCAGGCCAGAAGAACAAGAGTACATCTGACATTTTATTTATAGTCTAACTAACTCTGTTCACCAGAGCAAAATATCAAGTATAAATTTGAGGTCAATGCCTCCATCTCCCCATAAAGTGTAGCTATTAACCAAAACAGATGTTGGCACTTCTCAGTCAAAGGATTGTCTTTTTCCTAATCAGCATACAGATGCTTTATATTTCAGAATTGTTTAATTCATATATATATGTGTATATCTACCTCTATCCACCTATCTATCATCATCTATTTGTCTAATCTATATAACTGTATAGCCATTCTGACAATATTTTTTCTTTGTCCATGTAAATCAATTACACACAAAAAATTGTTTTTAATATTATTTCAAAGATGTCATACATCTAGTTAACTATTGTAGTATGAAACTTTGAGAGGATGCCCTAGGAAATGTATTCTGGCAAATTTTGGACTATTGAGTATAGAAAAACCTTTCATGATGGTTTTGGACCTTATCTCTTTGAATTTTTTTTTTTTTAAATGCAGGGAACTATTTCTGTTGCTACTGCCATTCACGTACTATTTTCACAAAGTCCCAAGATGTTTTATCTAGGCATGCTTTATAAGAAGACACATAAAATCCTTTACTGATTTTTCACTAGTTAAAAGAAGACCTGAGAAGTCAAGTGGCTTGTTTTCCGTCTCTCCTATTCTTATAAATGAGCTGAGCCATGCTGAATTTTTAATAAGTAAATATTTTAATAAAAAGCAGTATAAGTTTTTTTTTTTTTTTTCTCTAAGCAGGTAAAAAGGAATAGCGAGAAAACAAAGAGCCAAGAACGGGTAGCCGATCTAAAATAAAAATCAGCACTTGATAAAATCACAAGACATACATCAAAAGGTGTGACTACCAGACTAGCACAAATGAGCAGGGTTAGAAACTAGAGTAGAATAGAGAAGCAAAGCTCAGACTCCATTGTAGGTGCATACAAGAATTTTACTCCCACTAAGCAGGCACTGGGTACGGGGTTTAAGCAGACACTGGAAAACTGATATCTCAATTTTGTCCTGAAAACAGTGATGTGCATAAAACTACCTAATATTTATCTTTCAGCTTTTAACTCCCACCCCCTTACAACTTATCTTGTCCCCACGCTCCTCCCTCATACAATAATCAGTTCTGACACCCAAATTATAGCCTAGAGAAATTGCCAGAGTAGTGGTACTTACTATTATCTTAAGCTAAAATTTTAAAGAATGAATAGAGAAGAGCACAGACCAAGACAAAGTCAATTATTACTGTAGTAGTGTAAAGAGAAGGATTAGGAATGGGGAGGCCACAAAGACTAATCTATAATCATAACTTTTGACGTAACTTTGGGGGGGGTGATTTTATTTCTCTGGGTATCAGGTTAATCATTTTTAAAATGAGAATTAAACTTTGTGATCTACTTACTAACTGTATTGTCATGAGAATGCTTTAAACAGAAATATTTTGAAAAGTTACACATTTCTAAACCATTTCTCTTTCTGTTTTTCTGTCATTTAAACAGAAAAAGAGGGTGATATGAAGAAGGTATATAATAGCAACATGTTGAGAATGCAAAGTCTATGGGGTGAAGGTGGGATGTGGTGGGCAGTGGTTTCATAAGAAAATTAAACAATGTTATATAAACAATAATGGTAGGTATAATGAATGACCAACTAGTTCTGTTTGGAAACGCCATGAATGAGGTAAATTTAAAGTAGGAATTAGGATAGTAGGAAGAAATTTTTGGTAAAAATACGAGAAAGAAGCAAGTGAATGTCATGAAAATCATGAAGAAGGCCCACTTAGACGAAGTTTGCTATCTGCAATCTGGAAAGATGAAAAAGAGGGTATTTAGGATGTTGGTGTTAACAGGTAGAGAAAAGAGGAAAAATTTGAAGATTTTTGATGACAGATGAAATGCTTATAATTTTATCCATTATTTTCTATAATGTTGTAAATTGTGGTATAACAGTCCAAAAGAATGAAGTTGCAAAAAAATAAACATAATTCTTGCTCTCATTTTTCACTTGTCTTAATCAAGAATTGGTGACACATGGAATTCTCCTGGGTTGCCCTGTCTGAATTGTGACAGATAACCTGTACATGAGTAATGTCTTTTCCCACAGTTTAATAGTCACGTGGCAAGTATTTGAGACATAGGGATGCCTGCAATTTCTTAGCACAATTACAAAAGAATTTGCTGCATCAGATGTTGACAGCTTTGTATGCTACTATGAAACATAAAAGCGTCTTGGTTTTCAGTCTAATCTTAAGACTTTTGATAGTAGATGGATTTTTAAACTTGAGAGCAATAAAGTGCCAATGAAAAATTATTTTGTATCAGTGAGAACGTAGAAGATTATTGGTTCCCATGTTTCTTGTCTTGGCATTGCTTTAACTTTGAATGTTTAGATTTTCATTATATCCTTATGCAAAAATATAGAAGGTACGTGATGGTTTAGGTGAATATAGACTTTGGAATTTATTTGTGAAATATAAGTTAATTATGTTCCAAGTGAATATTTACTTCCATGATCAGATATAAGTATTGACTACTCATACTTACGTAGAAAAATACCTGTGATTTTATAGAAAAAATTTTTTTTTTTTTTTTTTTTTAATTTTGTGGAAGAAAAACTAGTGGGCTGTTTCGATAAAGATTACAGCCAAGAAAGCCCTACGGAGAAGTTCTGTTCTGTAACACACGGGGTTGCCTTGAGTCAGAATTGACTAGATGACACTAGATTTAGTTTGGCTTGTAGCTATTTTATTGTGTTAGTCTCTTGTTTTTTTGATAGTGCAAAGGTACACTTAAGATGTAAATATCAATCTCTCTTCTTAGTGGCTTAGGGGAAAAAGTCTTTTATGTTTAAATATGTTCAAAATTAGGAAATCTGAACTTTCAGGTAAAAAGTATTCAAAATATTTAGTTTTCTACTATGCTTTTTGATAGTTGATTTATATCCTCTATTAGAGTTAACATCTTACTTATTCTGAACATATACTTGTGCTCCTTCAACAGGATGAAACGAGTTTCTGTGCTAATAAGTTCCGAATGTCCCTTTAGGCCACTTGCCTACTTGCGTAACTTCAGATACTGTCATGATACTGTGGTTTATGTGAATCCAGAGTTCATATTAACATTATTTATTAAATTTACCAATTCAAAAATATGAACCCAAATATTATTTTTCCTCCACAGTCACTATCAGTAATACTACTCTATAGAAAGAATTTACTCAATAATTGTCAGTTCCTCCCCAGAATAGTGTGCTACTAAGTTTTCCAAAGTGGTATGTAGAAAATTTAGAGAAGTGTCATTATCAAATCATAAAGACTGACAATCTGAAACAGTAAGTTTTACATATGAAAAAGTTAAAACACCTAATATACTAAAAAAAAAAAAAAAGGACAGGATGAGAGTCATTTTATTAGGCTTAATCAGTGTAAGTCAGGTTATTACAAGTTTTGATATATTTTTAAATTAAAAATATTTCAGGGCAGACTATATAGCTACTACATGCATAAATGGAAGGGTAAAAAAATGATATAATTTGAAGGACAAATATATTTGTTCTGAAATTTCTTAAAAATTTTAGGAAGGAATATTTGTACTTTTAAAGACATGAAGAATGATAGGTTACTTTTTAGAGAAATGGTTGATATTTTAAAAAGGAGCAATACCAACAGAAAATGGCATCATCAGGGGTACAATGAAAAAATGTAAACCCAAACAGAACTACAGAGATTTGACAGTGCTGTGTTTAGTATATAAAGATAGCAGTGGTAATCCACTGTCCACATTTTTTGTGTATTTGTTTCATTGTGTTGATGCATAAATTGGTACCTTAATAATCAACAGCAAAAAAATAAAAGCCAGGGTTATAAATAACCATGATAATTTGTCATGTATGACAAGATTTTTATTGTTTTATATTTGCAGAATAGATGGGTTTATGTTTATCGATCATATACTACTTTGTTTTTTCCATGTACTAGCTATTGTGGAAATTCAAAGCATCAATTTATAATTGTTATCTTCAAGGTGCTCATCATGCAGTTTGAGAGAAATAAAAATAAATTAAGAGTTTGAAAGCAGGCTATATAAATATATATATATATAATTTGTTGTTTTTAAGTGCCAACTCACAGCACCTC
Organism: Loxodonta africana; assembly: GCF_030014295.1. NCBI lineage: Eukaryota > Metazoa > Chordata > Mammalia > Proboscidea > Elephantidae > Loxodonta > Loxodonta africana. The sequence goes on along the minus strand of NC_087345.1, from coordinate 61,784,880 downwards.
TATATATATCAGAATGAAACACCTGTGGTCCTGTGCCATCCTCACAATTGTTATGCTTGATCCCATTGTTGCAGCCACTATGTCAATCCATCTCCTTAATGGTCTGTCTCTTTTTTGCTGACTCTGTTTTATCAAGCATGATGTCCTTTTTCAGGGACTAGTCCCTCCTGGTAAAAAAAAAAAAATCCTGGTAGCACGCCTAAAATTTGTAAGACACCATCTTGCCATCTACCCTTCTAGGAGCATTCTGGCTGTTCTTTTTCCAAGACATATTTGTTAGTTCTTTTGGCGGTCCATGGTATATTCAATATTCTTCACCGACACCATAATTCAAAGGCATCAATTATTCTTCGGGCTTCCTTATTCATTGTCCATCTTTCGCATGCATATGAAACGGTTGAACACACCATGGCCTCGGGTCAGGCTCACCTAAATCTTCAAGGTGACATCTTTGCTTTTTAACATTTTAATGAGGTCTTTTCCAGCAGATTTGCCCAGAGCAACATGTCATTTATTTTCTTGACTGCTGCTTTTATGGGTGTTGATTGTGGATTCAAGAAAAATGAAATCCTTGACAACTTCAATTTTTTCTCTGTTTATCATGACGTTGCTTATAGGTCTAGTTCTGAGAATTTTTGTTTTCTTTGTGTTGAGGTGTAACCCATACTGAAGGCTGTGGTCTTTAATCTTCATCAGTAAGTGCTTCAAGTCCTCTTCATTTTCAGCAAGCAAGGTTGTGTCATCTGCATAACACAGGTTGTTGATGAGTTTTCCTCCAATCCCAATGCCGTATTCTTCTTCATTTAGGACAGCTTCCCAGATTATTTGCTCGGTATACAGATTGAATAAGTATGGTGATAGGACACAATCCTGACACACACCTTTCCTGACTTTAAATCACACAGTATTCCCTTGTTCTGTTCCAATGACTGCCTCTTGATCTATGTACAGGTTCCTCATAAGCACAGTTAAGTGTTCTGGAATTCCCATTCTTTGCAATGTTTTTCACAATTTGTTATGATCCACACAGTCAGATACCCTTGCATAGTCAAAAAAACACAGGTAAACAACTTTCTGGTATTCTCTGTTTTTAGCCAGAATCCATCTTGCATCAGCAATGATATCCCTGGTTTCACTTCCTCTTCTGAATCCTGCTTGAATTTTTGGTCGTTCCCTGTTGATCTTCAGCAAAATTTTACTTACATGTGATATTAATGATATTGTTCAATAATTTCAGCATTCTGTCAGGTCACTTTTCTTTGGAATAAGCAAGAATATGGATCTCTTCCTGTCAGTTGGCCAGGTAGCTGTCTTCCAAATTTCTTGTTATAGGCAACTGAGCACTTGCAGCACTGTATCCCTTTGTTGAAACATCTCAGTGGCACACTGTCAATCCCTGGAGCCTTGCTTTTCATCAGTGCCTTCAGTGCAGCTTGGACCTTTTCCATCAGTCCCATTGGTTCCTGATCATGAGCTACCTCCTGAAATGTTTGAACATCTATCAGTTCTTTTCGGTATAGTGACTCTGTGTATTCCTTCCATCTTCTTTTGATGCTTCCTGCCTCTTTTTGTATTTTCCCCATAGAATCCTTTAGTATTGCAACTCAAGGCTTGAATATTTTCTTCAGCTCTTTCAGCTTGAGAAATTACGAGCATGTTGTTCTTCCCTTTTGGTTTTCTAACTCCAATTCTTTGCACTTGTCATTATAATATTTTACTTTGCACCCTGGAGCTGGCTTTGAAATCTTTTGTTCAGCTCTTTTACTTCATAATTTCTCCTTTAGCTACTTGACATTTAAGAGCAACTTTCAGAGTATCTTCTGATATCTATTTTGGTCTTTTCTTTCTTTACCATCTTTTTAGTGACCTCTTGCTTTCTTTATGTATGATGTCCTTGGTGTCATTCCAAAGCTCGTCTGGTCTTTTGTCATTAGTGTTCAGTGTGTCAAATCTGTTCTTGAGGTGATCTCTAAATTCAGGTGGGATATAGTCAAGTTCATACTTTGGCTTTTGTGGACTTTTCTAATTTTCTACAGCTTCAACTTGAACTTGCATTTGATGGTCTGTTCCACAGACAGCCCCTGGGCTTTTTTTGACTGATGATATTGAGTTTTTTCATTGTCCCTTTCCGCAGATGTTGATTTGATTCCTGCGTATTCCATCCAGTGATGTCCGGGTGTATAGTCGCCGTTTATGTTGCAGAAAAAAGGTATTTGCAGTGAAGAGGTTGTTGGTCTTGCAAAGTCCTATCATATTATCTCCAGCACAGTTTCTATCACCAAGGTCATATTTTCCAACTACTGATCCTTTTTTGTTTCCAACTTTCACATTATAATAATCAGTAATTACCAATGCATTCTGATTGCATGCTCAATCAATTTCAGGCTACAGAATTTGGTAAAAATCTTCAATTTCTTCATCTTTGGCCTTAGTAGTTGGTGCATAAATTTGAATAATAATTGTATTAACTGGTCTTCCTTGTAGGCCTATAAATATTATCCTATCACTGACAACATTTTACTGCAGGGTAGATCTTGAAATGCTCTTTTTGTTGATGAATGCAACACCATTCTTCAAGTTTTCATTCCTGACATAGTAGACCATATGGTTGTTGGATTTAAAATGGCCTATACTAAAAAAAATATATATATATATATATATTTTTTTTATACTAGTCTATTGCAGCTCACTAATGCCTAGGATGTCAATGTTGATGTGCTCTACTTCATTTTTGATGATTTCCCATTTTCCTAGATTCCTACTTTGTATATTTTGTGTTCCAGTTATTAATGGATATTTGCAGCTGTTTGCTCTCATTTTGAGTTATGCCACATCAGCAAATGAGGGTCCCAAAAGCTTTACTCCATCCATGTTATTAAGGTTAAATTTTATTTGAGGAGGCAGTTCTTCTCCAGTCATCTTTCAAGTGTCTTCCAACCTGAAGGGCTCATTTCCAGCCTATATCAGACAGTGTTCTGATGCTATTCATAAGATTTTCACTGGCTAATTCTTTTCAGAAATAGACTGCCAGGTCCTTCTTCCTAGTCTGTCTCAGTCTGGAAGCTCAGCTGAAACCTGTCTGTCATGGGTGACTCTACTCGTATTTGAATACAGATGATATAGTTTCCAGCATCACAACAACACACAAGTCCCCACAGGACAACAAAGTGACAGACAAATGGGAAAGGAGGAATATAGGGTATAAATGTTATTTGGACTTAGATCATGAATAGGTTTGAATTTCAGCTTCAAGAGGCTAAATTTTATTGTCTATATTCATACGCAATGGAGAACATGGATTCTGAGGTGATACCTTTAGGACCACTTCCAAGAGCAAAAGTTGGAGTGCATTCCCATCTCCTTTGCTGAAACCATTTCTGCACTATTTTAATAATTTATAAACTTCTGCATATAAATCTGAAAGGTAAACAAAAAAGTAGAAAATCAATTTTACGGGTAATAGGGAACTTTTCTGAGTGAGGGAGGTTTTATTTTGAAGAATCTTTAGGCTGCAGGTGGCATAAAATGAACACAAAATAGCTAAATGAGAAAGAAAATTGGTTGATTCATATCATCAGGGAGAACAGCGATAGAGTTGGTTTAGGTGATCTATTGCAGATCTCACATGGCAGGCAATCTGCTGAAAGATCTGAACCTTTTTTGACTTTGCTTATGGCACCACTCGGACAATCATTAACAGAGCATGGAGTACACAAATGAAGCTGCGTACAGGTGGGATTGGAATGAGGTGTACTGCCCCACCATAACTGTCCAAAACCGGAATCACATAGACAAGTGTTCACTGATTAAGTGATAGAATGAAAATTGCATGTTTAATACAGAAACCATTAAGAATGCAAATGAATAAATCCAATAAAAAAGATAGTATTGGAGCAGAGCATTAAGTGATCATATGTGGGATGTTTGGGGACTGATGCCGGGGCAGAGGTGGAGACAATGGTTATTACAATAGCTAAGGAATTGTAGGTAAGGAACTGAAGCAATGTAGTAGGCCTCAGCATAGAAAGACATACGTTGCTTAAAAATATCAAAGTCAGTCTTTCCACTTTTCTTGTAAAATGGCAGCCATCTGAATTCACAATTTGAAAAATGCTTCTTGGTGTTTGCCCTTAGGAAATTTCTCAAGAGATTATTTTCTGATTTGGAGGACCCATTTACTCATCTGCACTAAGCACTCCACCGGTTCTTATTATTAAATGTTGTTTTCTCATGTGCTTTCACTTTTGCCTACTCATTTCTAATTTTCTGTTTACCTCAAATGCTCAATTGTATCTTAACTTACTTCCCTCAGCTCTCATTTCCTTCTGATATCTACTAAAGTTTCACTTCTAAGTGAGTCCTTCCCTTGTTACCCACTTTAAATTTTACCTCCAACTACCACTTCCCATCCCTCTTCTCTACTTTGCTTCTTTTTTTTTATTAACTTTTATTGAGCTTCAAGTGAATGTTTACAAATCAAGTCAGTCTGTCACATATAAATTAATATACATCTTACTCCTTACTCCCACTTGCTCTCCCCCTCATGAGTCAGCCCTTCCAGTCTCTCCTTTCGTGAAAACTTTGCCAGCCTCCAACTCTCTCTATCCTCCCATCCCCCCTCCAGACAGGAGATGCCAACACAGTCTCAAGTGTCCACCTGATACAAGTAGCTCACTCTTCATCAGCATCTCTCTCCCACCCACTGTCCAGTCCCTTTCATGTCTGATGAATGGTCTTCGGGGATGGTTTCTGTCCTGTGCCAACAGAAGGTTTGGGGACCATGACCGCTGGGATTCCTCTAGTCACAGCCAGACCATTAAGTATGGTCTTTTTATGAGAATTTGAGGTCTGCATCCCACTGATCTCCTGCTCCCTCAGAGGTTCTCTATTGTGCTCCCTGTGAGGGCAGTCATCGATTATGGCCGGGCACCAACTAGTTCTTCTGGTCTCAGGATAATGTAGGTCTCTGGTTCATGTGGCCCTTTCTGTCTCTTGGGCTCTTAGTTGTCGTGTGACCTTGGTGTTCTTCATTCTTCTTTGCTCCAGGTGGGTTGAGACCAATTGATGCATCTTAGATGGCCACTTGTTAGCATTTAAGACCCCAGATGCCACATTTCAAAGTGGGATGCAGAATGTTTTCATAATAGAATTATTTTGCCAATTGACTTAGAAGTCCCCTTAAACCATGGTTCCCAAACCCCCGCCCTTGCTCCACTGACCTTTGAAGTATTCAGTTTATCCCCGAAACTTCTTTGCTTTTGGTCCAGTCCAGTTGAGCTGACCTTCCATGTATTGAGGGTTGTCCTTCCCTTCACCTAAAGCATTTCTTATCTGTTAATTAATCAGTAAAAAACCCTCTCCCTCCCTCCCTCCTCCCCCCGTAACCACAAAAGTATGTGTTCTTCTCAGTTTATACTATTTCTCAAGATCTTATAATAGTGGTCTTACACAATATTTGTCCTTTTGCATCTGACTAATTTCACTCAGCATAATGCCTTCCAGGTTCCTCCAAGTTATGAAATGTTTCACAGATTCGTCACTGTTCTTTAACGATGCGTAGTATTCCACTGTGTGAATATACCACAATTTATTTACCCATTCATCCGTTGACGGACATCTTGGTTGCTTCCAGCTTTTTGCTAGTGGAAACAGAGCTGCAATAAACATGGGTGTGCATATATCTGTTTGTGTGAAGGCTCTTGTATCTCTAGGGTATATTCCGAGGAGTGGAATTTCTGGGTTGTATGGTAGTTCTATTTCTAACTGTTTAAGATAACGCCAGATAGATTTCCAAAGTGGTTGTACCATTTTACATTCCCACCAGCAGTGTGTAAGAGTTCCAATCTCTCCGCAGCCTCTCTAACATTTATTATTTTGTGTTTTTTGGATTAATGCCAGCCTTGTTGGAGTGAGATGGAATCTCATCGTAGATTTAATTTGCATTTCTCTAGCGGCTAATGATCGAGAGCATTTTCTCATGTATCTGTTAGCTGCCTGAATATCTTCTTTAGTGAAGTGTGTGTTCGTATCCTTTGCCCACTTCTTGATTGGGTTGTTTGTCTTTTTGTGGTTGAGTTTTGACAGAATCATGTAGATTTTAGAGATCAGGCGCTGGTCGGAGATGTCATAGCTGAAAATTCTTTCCCAGTCTGTAGGTGGTCTTTTTACTCTTTTGGTGAAGTCTTTAGATGAGCATAGGTGTTTGCTTTTTAGGAGCTCCCAGTTATCTGGTTTCTCTTCATCACTTTTAGTAATGTTTTGTATTCTGTTTATGCCTTGTATTAGGGCTCCTAGGGTTGTCCTTATTTTTTCTTCCATGATCTTAATCGTTTTAGTCTTTATGTTTAGGTCTTTGATCCACTTGGAGTTAGTTTTTGTGCATGGTGTGAGGTATGGGTCCTGTTTCATTTTTTTTGCAAATGGATATCCAGTTATGCCAACGCCATTTGTTAAAAAGACTATCTTTTCCCCAATTAACTGTCACTGGGCCTTTGTCAAATATCAGCTGCTCATACATGGATGGATTTATATCTGGGTTCTCAATTCTGTACCATTGGTCTATGTGCCTGTTGTTGTACCAGTACCAGGCTGTTTTGACTACTGTGGCTGTATAATAGCTTCTGAAATCAGGTAGAGTGAGACCTCCCACTTTCTTCTTCTTTTTCAGTAATGCTTTGCTTATCCGAGGCTTCTTTCCCTTCCATATGAAATTGGTGATTTGTTTCTCTATCACCTTAAAAAATGACATTGGAATTTGGATCGGAAGTGCATTGTATGTATAGATGGCTTTTGGTAGAATAGACATTTTTACTATGTTAAGGCTTACTATCCATGAGCAAGGTATGTTTTTCCACTGAAGTATGTCCTTTTGAATTTCTTGTAGTAGAGCTTTGTAGTTTTCTTTGTATAGGTCTTTTACATCCTTGGTAAGATTTATTCCTAAGTATTTTATCTTCTTGGGAGCTACTGTGAATGGTATTGATTTGATGATTTTCTCTTCCATGTTCTTTTTGTTGATGTAGAGGAATCCAAGTGATTTTTGTATGTTTATCTTATAACCTGAGACTCTGCCAAACTCTTCTATTAGTTTCAGTAGTTTTCTGGAGGATTCCTTAGGGTTTTCTGTGTATAAGATCATGTCATCTGCAAATAGAGATAATTTGACTTCCTCCTTGCCAATCTGGATGCCCTTTATTTCTTTGTCTAGCCTAATTGCCCTGGCTAGGACTTCTAGCACAATGTTGAATAAGAGCGGTGATAAATGGCATCCTTGTCTGGTTCCCGTTCTCAAGGGAAATGCTTTCAGGCTCTCTCCATTTAGAGTGATGTTGGCTGTTGGCTTTGGATAAAATCGATGCCCTTTATTATGTTGAGGAACTTTCCTTCAATTCCTATTTTGGTGAGAGTTTTTATCATAAATGGATGTTGGACTTTGTCAAATGCCTTTTCTTCATCAATTGATAAGATCATGTGGTTTTTGTCTTTTGTTTTATTTATGTGGTGGATTACATTAATGGTTTTTCTAATGTTGAACCAGCCTTGCATACCTGGTATAAATCCTACTTGATCGTGGTGAATTATTTTTTGGCTATGTTGTTGAATTTTATTGGCTAGAATTTTGTTGAGGATTTTTGCATCTATGTTCATGAGGGATATAGGTCTATAATTTTCTTTTTTTGTGTTGTCTTTACCTGGTTTTGGTATCAGGGAGATGGTGGCTTCACAGAATGAGTTGGGTAGTATTCCGTCATTTTTTATGCTTTGAAATACCTTTAGTAGTAGTGGTGTTAACTCTTTGAGAGTTTGGTAGAACTCTGCAGTGAAGCCATCCGGGCCAGGGCTTTTTTTTGTTGGGAGATTTTTGATTACCGTTTCTATCTCTTTTTTTGTTATGGGTCTATTTAGTTGTTCTACTTCTTATTGTGTTAGTTTAGGTAGGCAGTGTTTTTCCAAGAATTCATCCATTTCTTCTAGGTTTGCAAATTTGTTAGAGTACAATTTTTCATAATAATCTGATATGATTCTTTTAATTTCAGTTGGGTCTGTTGTGATGTGGCCCTTCGCGTTTCTTATTTGGGTTATTTGTTTCCTTTCCTGTATTTCTTCAGTCAGTCTGGCCAGTGGTTTATCAATTTTGTTAATTTTGTCAAAGAACCAGCTTTTGGCTTTGTTAATTCTTTCCATTGTTTTTCTGTTCTCCAATTTATTTAGTTCAGCTCTAATTTTTATTATTTGTTTTCTTCTGGTGCCTGATGGATTCTTTTGTTGCTCGCTTTCTATTTGTTCAAGTTGTAGGGACAGTCCTCTGATTATGGCTCTTTCTTCTTTTTGTATGTGTGCATTTATCGATATAAATTGGCCTCTGAGCACTGCTTTTGCTGTGTCCCAGAGGTTTTGATAGGAAGTCTTTTCATTCTCGTTGCATTCTATGAGTTTCCTTATTCCCTCCTTGATGTCTTCTATAACCCAGTCTTTTTTCAGGAGGGTATTGTTCAGTTTCCAAGTATTTGATTTCTTTTCCCTAGTTTTTCTGTTGTTAATTTCTAGTTTTATTGCCTTGTGGTTTGAGAACATGCTTTGCAATATTTTGATGTTTTGGATTCTGCAAAGATTTGTTTTATGACCTAATATGTGGTCTATTCTAGAGAATGTTCCATGTGCACAAAAAAAATGTGTACTTTGCAGTAGTTGGGTGGAGAGTTCTGTATAAGTCAATGAGGTCAAGTTGGTTGATTGTTGTAATTAGGTCTTCCGTGTCTCTATTGAGCTTCTTACTGGATGTCCTGTCCTTCTCCGAAAGTGGTGTGTTGAAGTCTCCTACTATAATTGTGGAGGTGTCTATCTCACTTTTCAGTGCTGTTAAAATTTGATTTATGTATCTTGCAGCCCTGTCATTGGGTGAATAAATATTTAATATGGTTATGTCTTCCTGATCAATTGTCCCTTTTATCATTATGTAGTGTCCTTCTTTATCCTTTGTGGTGGATTTAAGTCTAAAGTCTATTTTGTCAGAAATTAATATTGCTACTCCTCTTCTTTTTTGCTTATTGTTTGCTTGATATTTTTTTTCCATCCTTTGAGTTTTAGTTTGTTTGTGTCTCTAAGTCTAAGATGTGTCTCTTGTAGGCAGCATATAGACGGATCGTGTTTCTTTATCCAGTCCGAGACTCTCTGTCTCTTTATTGGTGCATTTAGTCCATTTACATTCAGGGTAATTATAGATAAATAAGTTTTTAGTGCTGTCATTTTGATGCCTTTTTATGTGTGTTGTTGACAATTTCATTTTTCCACATACTTTTTTGTGCTGAGACGTTTTTCTTAGTAAATTGTGAGATCCTCATTTTCTTAGTGTTTGACTTTATGTTTGTTGAGTCGTTACGTTTTTCTTGGCTTTTATCTTGAGTTATGGAGTTGTTATACCTCTTTGTGGTTACCTTATTATTTACCCCTATTTTTCTAAGTAAAAACCTAACTTGTATTGTTCTATATCGCCTTGTATCACTCTCCATATGGCAGTTCTATGCCACCTGTATTTAGTCCCTCTTTTTGATTATTGTGATCTTTTACATATTGACTTCAATGATTCCCTGTTATGAGCAATTTTTTTTTTAATTAATCTTAATTTGTTTTTGTGATTTCCCTATTTGAGTTGTTATCAGGATGTTCTGTTTTGTGAACTTGTGTTGTGCTGGTATCTGATATTATTGGTTTTCTGACCAAAGAATATCCTTTCGTATTTCTTGTAGCTTTGGTTTGGTTTTTGCAAATTCTCTAAGCTTGTGTTTATCTGTAAATATCTTAATTTCGCCTTCATATTTCAGAGAGAATTTTGCTGGATATATGATCCTTCAGTGCTCTGTATATGTCGTCCTATTCCCTTCTTGCCTGCATGGTTTCTGCTGAGTAGTCTCAACTTATTCTTATTGGTTCTCCCTTGAAGAAAACCTTTCTTTTATCCCTGGCTGCTTTTAAATTTTTCTCTTTATCTTTGGTTTTGGCAAGTTTGATGATAATATGTCTTGGTGTTTTTCTTTTTGGATCAGTCTTGAATGGTGTTCGATGAGCATCTTAGATAGATATCTTTTCGTCTTTCATGATGTCAGGGAAGTTTTCTGTCAGGAGTTCTTCAACTATTTTCTCTGTGTTTTCTGTCCCCCCTCCCTGTTCTGGGACTCCAATCACACGCAAGTTATCCTTCTTGATAGAGTCCCACATGATTCTTAGGGTTTCTTCATTTTTTTTAAATTCTTTTATCTGATTTTTTTCAGCTATGTTGGTGTTAATTCCCTGGTCCTCCAGATGTCCCAGTCTGCATTCTAATTGCTCGAGTCTGCTCCTCTGACTTCCTATTGCGTTGTCTAATTCTGTAATTTTATTGTTAATCTTTTGGGTTTCTACATGCTGTCTCTCTATGGATTCTTGCAACTTATTAATTTTTCCACTATGTTCTTGAATAATCTTTTTGAGTTCTTCAACAGTTTTATCAGTGTGTTCCTTGGCTTTTTCTGCAGTTTGCCTTATTTCATTTGTGATGTCTTGAAGCATTCTGTAAATTAGTTTTTTATATTCTGTATCTGATAATTCCAGGATTGTATCTTCATTTGGGAAAGATTTTGATTCTTTTGTTTGGGGGGTTGGAGAAGCTGTCATGGTCTGCTTCTTTATGTGGTTTGATATAGTCTGCTGTCTCCGAGCCATCACTGGGAAACTAGTTTTTCCAGAAAATCCGCTCAAAAAAAATGCAGTCAGATCCCTATCAGAACTGCCTCTGGATTATAACCACCACCTTGTTCCCTGTAAGGATGAAAGTCTGAGATTTGGATTATATATGCTTGGCTGTAGCTGGTTCTGTGTTTTTAGTCCAATTAGGGATGGATTTTTGGTCCCTGGGTTTTTTGTGGTTCCTTCTCTCAGGCCGGAAGAGTGGGTTAGGAAAAGACCGAAAGAGAAAAAAAAAGGGGGGGGTGGAGCAAACCGCTGCGGAGCCGGAGCCGTTCTCCCTCTGGCTCAGGAAATTCCAATGTTAATGAAGCCACCTGGGGAGGGTGGGGGAGGGATCAGAGAGATAGGAGAGTGGCACCTCGTAATATAGCCAGAGTTGCTTGTCTTGCTTGAAATGACTATTTTATCAGAGATTCCCGAGTGGCATGTCACCTATGTGTGCTGGCTTTGTGGAGATTGCCCCCGGCGATCTGGCCCGCTGAAGCCACGGTCAGATCATCTGCTGCCAATCCAACGCCCAGCGTCAAGGTTTCCCTGCTGGGACGCTGCACTCCTGACTCCAAAATCAGTCGCTGCCTCCCGGGGACTTCTCGTCCCACCAGCCGTGTGGCCGTGCCGCCCCCGCAGACTGGCTGGGCCCCCTCCCGGAGTTAGTTCAGGGGAGTGGAGCTGCTCCCCGTGCTTGTGCTGTGACAGCGCCCAGTCAAATGCCTGGCGGCAAGATTCCCCGGCTGGGACGCTGCTCTCCCAGGTCCAAGACCAGTTACTGCCTCCCGGGGACTTCTCCCACCGGCTGCGTCGCCACGCTGCCTGCGCGGACTGGCTGGGCCCCCTCCCGGGGTGAGTTCAAGGGGGTAGGGCTGCGCCCCTTGTTTGCGCCGTCAGCTCCCCTGGGCCCTGAACTAATCCGGGTGCCAAGGTTACCTGACTGGGACGCTGGCTCCAGGCTCCAAAAACAGTCGCTGCTTCCCCATGTTTGTTCGTTTTCCAACTCTAAATCTGTGTTTGTTGTTCAGGGTTCGTAGATTGTTATGTATGTGATCGATTCACTTGTTTTTCCAAGTCTTTGTTGCAAGAGGGATCCGAGGTATTGTCTACCTAGTCCCCATCTTGGCCCCGCCTCCTCTACTTTGCTTTTATTCTTAGAATTGATTACTATCTATCATAGTATATAGTGTAATCATATATTTTATACTCTGCTTTTCCCTCTGGAATGTAAACTAGATGAGTTTTCTATTCCACTCAGTTTTCCATTCTGTTCACTTTTGTATTTCCAGTACTTAGAATACTTCTTACCACATAGTAAGTTTACAATAAATATTTGATGTATAAATGACTTTAAACTGTGATTTTTTTAAAATTCTGGAACATATCTTAAAATTCAGTTTTTTTCTCTTGAAAATCATTTATTTAACTAATATTATTGAGCCCCCACTGTGTACCATGAAACTGTAAAAATTTCTGAGCATACAGAAGTGAACAAAAAAGTATATTTCCTGTCTTCATGAATCTGCTTACAGTAAAATATTTTAAACGGTAGGATAAAATAATACAGACTGTAATGAAAACACAAGGAAAGCTTGTGTAAGGAAAAGACTTTTTAGTTAAAATATGAAAGTTGACAAAGAGCTAGCCAAGCAATGGAAGTAGACAGAGGCCATCATTAACTGAGAGAATAAGTTAGGAAGGACCTTGGCTTGTGGAGGATCTAAGAAGTCAATATACTGACAGCTTGTAGTGAGGAAAAATTTGGAGTACAAGGAAGTTAGAGATATAGACATGGGCCAAAACACAAATTTGGAAGTCATGTTAAAGATACTAATGCCCAACTATAGTTGGTCTTCTACAGTAGTTGTCAACCCTACCAGACCCGGTTTCTCACTTACCTAACACATTATTTCTAATGCCCTCTTATTATTCTGAAAATAAATGAAATAAATTTGTTCATTATGTATCCTCCTATAATCATAATCTCAAAAATAATTCGCTATAATACCAATTCCTACTCATAACAAGCCAATAGGACAGAGTAGAACCACCTCATAGGGTTTCCAAGGAGCAGCTGGTGGATTTGAACTGCCAACCTTTTGGTTAACAGCTGTAGCTCTTAACCACTGCACCACCAGGGCTCCATACTACTAATGCTCTTATTTTACTATAAAAGAAAAATAAAAGGAAAGCAGTGTATAAGATAATAATGTTCATTTAGATCTGTGTATATATTTAAATTTATACATGGTGGGGCATGACTTTGTTAGAAGGCATATTAAAGTAAGCAGAAGCTTGTACCCATGGAGACAGTTGCCATGAATTACCAAACTTACAAAGCAAACATACACAGATTATTCTTGGAGTGACTCAGATATTATAAATGGTATTATTTCTTTGAAAATGGAAAAGAAGTTTTGATTAATTTTCATACAAAACAAAGTAGACTTTTCCCTCTTAATTTACACTTTAGTTGCATTTCTGAAAATTTCAGTATAAATTAGCACTATAGAAAAAATAATGTGTGTTCATTTACAATAAAGAGTCAAATAGTAACAAATAGATTTTTTTTTGCATATATGAATCTTATATGGTTCATTCAGAAGTAGCACAGGACGAGGAAATAGTCTTCAGTCTGTGGAGCTGTTCCATGAATTACAGGAAGTCAGCATTCTTGCCTAATGCTTGAAATCCCAATGGAGCCACAATAATGTTAACTATCATCAAAACCCTCTCAATCATTTTTAAAACATTTCCTAAGAGGTATGGCCATCTGTGGAAAGAAGGACTGATTTGCAGGATCCACTTTTATTTTAAGGAAAAGTGCTCAAAATTCCAGCTCATAATAAGATTGAGTAACTTAAACGTCCATTTGGAAAGTCTGTTAAGATTGAGGCATTAGAAACCCATGCAAAAATAATCATCCTTGGGGGCCCTTCCAGCTCTAGTGTTGCTAGAACAAATGCCAATATGCGCCTGTGAACACCCACGCCATTTATGTACCTAGCATATGTCAAGGAAATTTTTTTTTTCATTTTTAGTTTCTTTTATTAAATATAAAATATAAAAAACACATTATCTGGTGAGCAAGATTTGTACCTCTGGAGACTTAAATCAACTGGACATCTCATAGCAGAAAATTAAATGAAAACAAAAAGGCTTCATTGGCTAAAATTTAATTCTGTGAAGAACTCCTGAGAAATTTTAGTTCTTCTTTTTCTTTCATCACACACTACTCCTTTCCCAATACGGAGGTATAGATTAGGTGATGATTTCAGTGTGAAAAGGGCGAGTGGTATTTAAAGATTGAATTCAGACATCATTTCTCACACCTACTGCCTCTCTGTTGCTTGGAACTGGTGAGAGTCTTGCGATCTGCCTTCTACTGCTAAATATTAAGCCAAAAAATGCAAAAGAATGAGAAAACAGCTTATATACTAAGTGAGCTAATTTATTCCTGGCCTGAGGCAAGAAGTTCTAAAGAAGCACTTTTTTTAAAATTGTACTTTAGATAAAGATTTACAGAACAAATTAGCTTCTTATTAAATAATTAGTACACATTTTTTATGTGACATTGGTTACCAACCCCATGCATGACGTGTCAACATTCATGCAACCTGCCAGCTTTCCTGTCTCCTAGTGCCTTCTAGTCCTTGCCCCTAAAGAAGCACTGTTTTTTATCTGGAATTTGATAAAACAGTGCTACGCTTTCTATTGTTGTTAGTTGTCTTAGAGTCAACTCCAACTCACTGTGACCTTATGTTAAACAGACTGAAACATTGTCTGTTCCTGTACCATCTTCATGACCATTGGTATTTTTGAGTCCATTATTGTGGCTTTTGTGTTAACTCAACTCATTGAGGGTTTCCCTTATTTTTGCTGCCCTTCTACTTTACCAAACATGATGTCCTTTTTTAGTGATTAGTAAATCCAGGTGATTTCTATGCACCCTCTCTCTACCCATCCCCACTCCATAGAAATTTAAAAATTTTGAGTGAGTAGATATAGCTTATAAAATTACAAATATTAACTATATAAATATATTACATAACAAGAGAAGACGTGTGTTTCGATTCTAGAATTAAGTTCTCCTTCTGAATCAAAGTTGCTTTCTAAAGGACTCTTGCTTGCCTTATCACCTATATATGCCTTACTCTGCCATAATAAACTATATTCCTGAGAATTAAATGGAACTATTCTGTCTAAAGGCACTCATCATTGTATATATTGATCTGAGGATTAGGGACCCCCTAAAACTTTCCTTAGTTAGGAAAACTAGGTAACGTCCAATTTCCCTTTCCCACAGTTATATGATAGAAAAACTGGCACAACAGTTTCTGTGTTGGTTATTAAACAGGTGTACCTAAGTAAAACAAAGAAAAGAAATGTTCCATAACAAATGTTATCTAATTTAAGTTAAAAGTAGGGGTTCCAGTATTGTCTAAACGACCTGTGACTGTGATTCAGGATCGCATGATCATGAGCCAATCCCAGCCACCATGTAACAAGGTAATTAAAAACCCCAGAACTAATCCTGTAAGTTTTTAAACTGTATTTATGTACATATCCTAGTTATGGTCCTTTCCCCACTTTGGCAGTTCCAGCTACGACAGTGATGAATTGACCTGCTACCAGTCAAGACCTTATAATGATTTTCTTTGTCCTCTGTAGTATATAATAGATACTGTGATCATGACTCAGTGGATTCCTTTGGCCTCTGTACTGGGTATCTGCTGAGGGTCTCCCTCATTTGAATGATTGTTTTTGCCTTTGTCTTGGCTTAATAAAAGTCTCTTTCAGTTAAATTTGAGTCTGGGGTCTTTTTCCCCTATAACATTAGAAAGGTTGACTTTCTCAAATCATTAAAGTACATGTTTCAAGTAAGTCTGTGTGTTTGCACATCCAGCTCTGGTCTTTGCCAGTCACCTCTCTACTCATTGTCGTTGTTTGGAGTAGGCTATGTTTTTGCCACACCAATATGGCACTGGTAGGCTAAAGCAAAATCAGATTATTTTCTTGACTTTCTTGTATTTTTGTGTAATAACTCTTGCCAGCTGCTCTTTGGAAACTCTTGGGGCAATTCTACTCTGTCCTATAGGGTTGCTATGTGTCAGAATTGACTGGATGGGAACAGATTTAGTTTGGTTTGGTTTGGTTTGGTTTTTGAGGATCCTGACCAGAGCGTAAAAAAATAAGAACCTATCCTACGTACGACACAAAGGATTTAAGCTCAATATAAAAACTGACTCCATGACAAGTTGTGGTTAGGTGTTATTGGATTTATTCCTACTCATAGTGATCCTTTATACAACAGAAGGAAACACTGTCTGGTCCTGCACCATCCTCACAATCCTTGTTGTGTTTGAGTGCATTGTTATAGCCACTGCATCAATCCATTCCATTGAGAGTCTTCCTCTTTTTCACCTTACGAAGAATGATGTCCTTCTCCAGGGAGTAGTGTTGTTGTTGTTAGGTGCCATCAAGTCGGTTCCGATTCATAGTGACCCTATGCACAACAGAACAAAACACCTCCTGGTCCTGCGCCATCCTTACAATCATTGTTATGCTTGAGCTCATTGCTGCAGCCACTGTATCAATCCACCTTGTTGAGGGTCTTCCTCTTTTCCGTTGACCCTGTACTCTGCCAAGCATGATGTCCTTCTCCAGAGACTGATCCCTCCTGACAACATGTCCAAAGTATGCAAGATGCAGTCTCGCCATCCTTGCCTCTAAGGATCATTCTGGCCGCACTTCCTCCAAGACACATTTGTTCGTTCTTTTGGCAGTCCATGGTATATTCAATATTCTTCATCAACACCACAATTCAAAGGCATCAACTCTTCTGTGGTCTTCCTTATTCATTGTCCAGCTTTCACATGCATATGATGCAATTGAAAATATCATGGCTTGGGTCAGGTGCACCTTGGTCTTCAGGGTGATGTCTTTACTCTTCAACGCTTTGAAGAGGTCCTTTGCAGATTTGCCCAATGCAATGCATCTTTTGATTTCTTGATTGCCGGTTCCATGGCTGTTGATTGTGGATCCAAGTAAAATGAAATCCTTGACAACTTCAATCTTTTCTGTGTTTATCATGATGTTGCTCATTGGTCCAGTTGTGAGGATTTTTGTTTTATGTTGAGGTGTAATCCATACTGAAGGCTGTGGTCTTTGATCTTCATTAGTAAGTGCTTCAAGTCCTCTTCACTTTCAGCAAGTAAGGTTGTGTCAACTGCATAATGTAGGTTGTTAATGAGTCTTCCTCCAATCCTGATGCCCCGTTCTTCATATAGTCCAGCTTCTAAGATTATTTGTTCAGCATACAGATTAAATAGGTATGGTGAAAGAATACAACCCTGATGCACACTTTTCCTGACTTTAAACCAATCAGTATCCCCTTGTTCTGTCCAAACAACTGCCTCTTGATCTATGTAAAGATTCCTCATGAGCACAATTAAGTGTTCTGGAATTCCCATTCTTTGCAGTGTTATCCATAGCTTGTTATGATCCATACAGTCGAATGCCTTTGCACAGTCAATAAAACACAGGTAAACATCCTTCTGGTATTCTCTGCTTTCAGCCAAGATCTATCTGATATCAGCAATGATACCCCTCCTTCCACATCCTCTTCTGAATCCGGCTTGAATTTCTAGCAGTTCCCTGTGGATGTACTACTGCAACTGCTTTTGAATGATCTTCAGCAAAATTTTACTTGTGTGTGATATTAATGATATTGTTTGATAATTTCTATATCCTGTTGGTCACCTTTCTTTAGAATAGGCACATACATGGATCCCTTCCAGTTGGTTGGTCAGGCAGCTCTCTTCAAAATTTCTTGGCATAGATGAGTGAACACTTCCAGTGCTGTATCCCTTTGTTGAAACATCTCAATCAGTATTCAATCAATTCCTGGGGATTTCTTTCTTGCCAATACCTTCAGTGCAGTTTGGACTTCTTCCTTCGATACCATCGGTTCTTGATCTTACACTAACTCCTGAAATGGTGGAACTTTGATGAATTATTTTTTGTAGAGTGACTCTGTGTATTCCTTCCATCTTCTTTTGGTGCTTCCTGTGTGGTTCAGTATTTTGTCCATACTTGTCACTGTGATCATTGAGTTGAATCCAACTCATAGCTACCCTATAGGACAGATAAAACTGCCTCATAGAGTTTCCAAGGAGCTGCTGGTAGGTTCAAATTGCCGACCTTTCAGTTAGCAGCCAAATGCTTAACCACTGAGAAACCAGTGTCCCATTTTGCTCAGAGAATCCTTCAATATTACAACTCGGGGCTTGAATTTTTTCTTCAGTTCTTTCACCTTGAGAAATCTCGAGCATGTTCTTCCATTTTGGTTTTCTAACTCCAGGTCTTTGCACATTTCACTATAATAGTTTGTCCTCTTGAGCCGCCCCATGACAGTAAGTTATTAAATATTGGAAAGGGTTTTATGATAACTTAAATGATCATTTCAAAAGAAAAAACATGATGATTAAATAACTTTAAAAATCTCTATTTAGATTTTTTTTTTTAATTTTTTCTTTGAGAACTCTTCTAGCTTTAAAACTGATAAATGGGCAAGCTGTTTTAGAAATCTGGACTCTGAGGATTACTTTTCCAGAGGCCAGATGCAAAAGGCATCTCTGCCTAGCTGTACCTAGGGGCACTTCAGCTTCTAGGTTGAACCACAGTCCATAACTGAACGTAATGAAGGGTATTCAGAAAGTAGATATTTTAATGGGAGAAAAACCATCATAGTGGTGCTCATATTCCAAAAGAAGGTTTGTTTACTTTTTCTCTTTAATTTTTGCACATGTAAAAAGAAGCAAGACCAATAATGTACATAACAGAATAAGAAGTGGTGGTAAAAATATTCCTCTAATTTCCTATCCAACATGTGGCAGTCTGCTTCCTTAAATATTACAGTTTTGGAAACCCTGTGGGGCAGTTCTACTCTGTCCTATTAAGGTTGCTATGTGCCAGAATAGATTTGACAGTACACAAAGGCATACTTAACAAGCTAAAAGAAAATATTACTACTTAGGGAAAAACAAGTGTAGAGACAACTGAGTCAAATCTGTTAGAAGGTTTTTTTTGTTATCCAGCCTTCTAAAAATGCTATTTTATTTTCTAATCATTTAATGGACATTTAGGAAAATACAAAAAATATGTGAAGCTAGAAAACAGCAGTATAGTTCAGTCACCTATGGATAATTTAGTCTTAGAAGATATTTTTTCCCTGCCTTATTTTCTTACGTAATAGAGACCATATCAATCATAAAATGTTATATACTGCTTCAAAAACAATAACATAACTTATAATTTTCTTTTTTAAGTAAATGCATGTAAAAACAATCTTAAAAACCAAACCAAACCAGTTGCCTTTGAGTCGATTCCGACTCATAGCAACCCTATAGGTCAGAGTAGAACTGCCCCATAGAGTTTCCAAGGGGAGAACCTGGTAGACTTGAACTACCAACCTTTTGGTTAGCAGCTATAGCACTTAACCACTACACCACCAGGGTTTCCAAAAACAAGCTTAAGAATAACATAATTCCTTACACACCATTGTATGAAGATATTCTAATTTAAATATTTCCTTGATTTTAGATATATAAGCATTAATTCTCATAATTGAAATTATAATATCAAAAGATGTGGATATATATTTGTGTTAAGTAGCATGATGATCACAATTTTTGACACAATAATCCTGAATAAGTGTGTTCATAAGTGCCCATTCTGCATACATTAAGAGGTTTGTGTATTTTTTTCACATATGATTTATTGTTGAGATGTGTGCATTAATACGTTACATATTAAACCATGCATGCTGGATTAGAGTTAGTTATACTGTTGTATTCAATTTCTTTGTATTCTATTTCAGTTCTAGGTTTTTATGTTTATAAAGGTAGCCCTAGTAGTGAAGTAGTTAAGTGCTTAGCTGTTAACCAAAAGACTGGCGGTTCAAACCCTCCAGTCTCTCTCCTAGTAGAAAGGTGTGGCAGTTTGCTTCTGTAAATATTAGCATTAGATACCTATAGGACAGTTCTACTCTGTCCCCTAGGATCACTATGAGTCTGAATTGACTTGAGTTTTACGCTCATAAATGTTCTTTCCTGTGTTTCATTTTGTAAGGCTTTGGATCAAGAGCTAACACTTTCGTGAAATGAACTTGAATACTTTTCCTTATTTTTATGTGCTTTCAATATGTTATGTAACATTGGCATTACTTGTAACACTTGAAAAATAACTCATCAATTATTTTCAGTCTAGAATCCTTTTTGGGGGAGTGGAGATTATAGGCAAGATTTCAAACTCTATGTATTTATCTTTTTTTTTTAATTTTATTGTGTTTAGGTGAAGGTTTAAAGGCATAAATTAATTTCTTATTCAAAAATTTATAAACAAATTGTATTGTGACATTAGTTGCAATTCCTGCAATCCATCAGCAGTCTCCCCTTTACCTTTACACCCTGGGTTTCCCATGCCCGTTACTCTAGATTTCCTGTCCCTTCCCACTGCTCTTCCTTGCTTTTGGGCAGGTGTTGCCCATTTGGTCTCATATACTTGATTAGACTAAGCAGCATGTTCCTTACGTATGTTATTGTTTTATAAGCCCGTCTAATCAAAGTATTTCATTGGCTGAAAGGTAGACTTCAGGAGTGGCTTCAGTTTTGAGTTGCAGGGTGTCTGGGGGGGGGATAGTTTCAGCAGTTCCTCCAGTCTCTGTCAAGCCAGTAAGTCTGGTCATTTTTAGTGAATTATGAATTTTGTTCTACATTTTTCTCCTCCTCTGTCTGGGACCCTCTATTGTGATCCCCATGAGAGAAGCTGATGATGGTAGATGGGCACCATTTAGTTCTTCTGGGCTCAGGCTGGTGGCGGCCGTGGTTTATATGGTCCATTAGTCCTTTGGACTATTTTCCTTGTGTCTTTGGTTTTCTTCATTCTCCTTTGCTCTGGATGGGATGGGATGAATAGATGTATCTCAGATGGCCACTTGAAAGCTTTTAAGACCCCAAATGCTACTCACCAAAGTAAGATGTAGAACGTTTTCTTTGTGAACTATGCTATGCCAATTGACCTAGATGTCTCCCAAGACCATTATCCCCAGCCCTCAGCCCAGTAACTCTGTCCCTCATGGTGTTTGGATGCGTCTAGGAAGCTTCTATGACTTTGCCTTTGTCAAGTTGTTCTGGCTTCCCCTATACCGTCTGTTGTCTTTCCCTTTACCTAAGTTAACACTTGTCTACTGTCTATTGATTTCCCCTCTCCACCTCCCCCCTCCCTTGTAACCATTAAAGATTTTTTTTTTATTATTGTATGTAAACCTTAAAAAAATCCACTGCCATCGAGTCAATTCCAACTCATGGTGATCCTATAGGACAGAGTAGAACTGCCCCATAGAGTTTCCGAGGAGCACCTGGTGGATTCCAATTGTCAACCTCTTGGTTAGCAGCCATAGCACTTAGCCAATATGCCACCTTACCTTTTTTTTTTTTTAATAGTAGTCTTATACAATATTTGTCCTTTTGTAACTGACTTCTTTCACTCAGCATAATGCTCTCTGGTTTTGTCAATGCTGTGAGATGTTTTGCGGATTCATGATTGTTTTTTATTGTTGCAAAGTATTTCATTGTGTTTGTGTACCATAATTTGTTTAGCCATTCACATGTTGGTGGGCACTTAGATTATTTCCATTTTTTGATATTGTGACTAATGCTGCAATGAACATGGGTGTGCATGTGTCTATTCATGTGAAGGCTCTTATTTCTCTAAGATTCCTAGGTGTGGGATTGGTGGACCATACGGTATTTTTATTTCTAGCTTTTTAAGGATATCTAGTTATTTTTTGTTACTAAATGAGAATGCATTTTTATGTCTCCTATAATTTTTTTTGTTCAAAAAAATTTGTTCAAACTTTCTAAAAGTGTTTTTCTTTTTATATATCTTACACTGTTACTCCGCCACACTCTCTTAGTTGTCATATTGTGGTGTCTTACATGTTGTTGTCATGCTGGAAGCTATGTCAGTGGTATTTCAAATACCAATAAGGTCACCCATGGTGGACAGGTTTCAGTGGAGTTTCCAAACTAAGACAGACTAGGAAGAAGGACCTAGAAGTCTATTTCTACAATAACAACAACAAAAAAAGGCCAGTAAAACCTTATGAATAACAGCAGAGCAATTTCTGATATAGTGTCAAAAGATGAGTCCTGCAGTAGGCTTTGTTGCCTTTCAACCTGCCCTATTCACTATTGACTTACTACTGATTTTGAAAACCAGGAAGTTTGAAATCATGATAGCTATGTAAAACAGCTACCTAGCAACAACAGGACACGGTTGAAGGGTCTTGGAGCTGCATAAGAAGACCTATTGGCAGATAACTGTCAGTGTTTGATCTGTCCGGCAGCTCCTTGGACGAACTGCATTCCCAGGGCATGTCTTCATTTGGCCTGACTCAGAATTTACTCATGAGAAAAGCCCTATCACCAGGGTGTTTGTTGAAGACAATCAGCAAGAAAATGTGAAATACTGTAGTTGCCTCAAGGAGTGATACCAGTTGAGGCAGACCAGAATCTGGCCAAAAAACTTAAAAGAAAAAGCTTAGGAAAGAGATGCCCACAGGAGAATTAGGAGTAGCCTGGAATATTTCTGGGGACCTAAAAGACCATGAACATGAGCAGGGTGTGAAAATGCCTGGAAAAGGCCTGAGAAGGTCATAATCTCTCATCTCTGGCTAAGATCAAGGCTCCTAAGAAAGGGAAAATTAAGGCTTATGTAGAATAGTAAACTGACTGCCTGAGAGTTGAAGGCATGCCACAACATACACACAAAGCCCCTCATCAGAGGATAGAATATATACTGATTCAAGGCATTTAAAAAAAAATGTATCTAATCTTTAACTGACCACTAAGCAGAGACTTCATGTCAGAATGAAACATTGCCCAGTCCTGCACCATTCTCACAATCGTTATACTTTAGCCCATTGTTGTAGCCACTGTGCAATCAATCCATCTTGTTGAGGGTCTTCCTCTTTTTCACTGACCACCTACTTAATCAAACATGATGTCCTTCTCCAGGGACTGATCCCTCCTGATAACATGTCCAAAGTATGGGAGAAGAAGTCTCATCATCCTCACTTCAACATATGCATAATGCTAGTAAAGATGGAGAGGAGAAAGAGACAGAAATAGCATTTGAAAAAAAAAAGCTTAAAAAGTCACATATTTGATGAAAAACCATTAAGCTACACATCCAAGAAACTCAATGAACTCCAAATAAAATAAACTAAAAGAGAACTACATGGAGACATACTATATCCTTTGCTTAAAAAAAAAAAAAAAAAAAAAATGGTGGAATCTAGAAAATAGCAAGAAAAAAGAGACACATGTACAAGGGATTTTAACTGACTTCTCATCAGAAACCATGGAGGTTAGAAGGCAGTGAAATGATATATTCAAAATACAGATAGAAAATGACTATCAACCATGAATCCTATGTCCAGCAAAATTTTCCTTCAAGATTGAATGAGTAATTAAAATATTCCAAGTTAAACAAAAAGCAGAGATAATTTGTAGTTAGCAGAACTGTCCTCCAAGGAACACTAAAGGACCAGCCATTTCTTGGAAACCTTGTGGGGCAGTTCTACTCTGTCTTATAGGGTCACTATGAGTCAGAATCAACTCAATGGCAAAGGTTTTGTTTGGTGTTTTTTTGTTTGTTTGTATAGTGACTCAAATCCATATGAACAAATGCATGGCATCAGCAAAGATAAATACATATGCAAATATAATGGACACTATAAATGTATTTTTGTTTGTAATTCTTTACTTTTCCTGTCAGATATAAAAGATAACTGTATAAAGCAATAGCTATAAAACTGTGTTGATGAGGTTGTAATGTATCAAGATGTAATTTGTATGACAACATTACTACAAAAGAATAAGGAACAGGAGCTATTTTAGAGCAATTTATTTATATTATAGTAATAAAGTAGGTGTTCAGATACACTAGATTTTTAAAAATCAAGATGTTAACTGTAATCCTCAGAGTAACCTGGGGAAGAATATAGGAACAAAAAGACACAGTACATATGAGAAACAAATAGGAAGATAGAAAATGTAAATTCTACTTTATTAGTAATTATATTAAATGTAAATGGACTAAACTTTTTAATCAAAAGTCAGAGAATGATAAAATGGATTAAAAAAAGAGCATGATCCAACTGTGACCTGTCTAGAAGAGATGCACATTTGACTCAAAGACACATATTTGTTAGAAATAAAAGGATGAAAAATATACATTACACAAAAAGTAAAGAAAATAGATGTGTTGGCTATACACATGTGAGAGTAAATAGATTTTAAGAAAAAAAATTGGTGCTAGAAACACGAAAGTACACTTAATGATAATAAAAGGCTCAATCTGTCAAAAGACAAAAATTGTAAATTTATATGCACCAAACAAGAGAGTCCCAAAATACATGAACCAAAACCTGACATAATTGAATGGAGAAACAGATAATTCAACAGTAATAGTTGGAGATTTGAATAACAATATGCCTGTTTTGCTGCTTTCATTGTTATTTTTTTACTTAACTTTTTGTTTCTGTTCTTTGTTCTTTGATAAATAAATCACATTCTGTTAGGTTGTATCTTTTGTAGGAATTTTTTAAAACTGTTTATTCAGTCTTAAATTATTTATGAGAAACTGCATTTCTTCAACCATGTTGTTGTTAGGTGCCATCGAGTTGGTTTTGACTCATAGCTGCCCTAAGTACAACAGAATGAAACACTGCCCAGTCCTACACCATCCTCATAATCATTATTATGTTTGAGCTGATTGTTGCAGCCACTTTGTCAATTCATATTGTTGAGAGTCTTCCTCTTTCTTGATGACCCTCTACTTTACCAAGCATGATATCCTTTTCCAGGGACTGACCCCTCCTGATAACATGTCCAAAGTATGTGAGATGTAGTCTCACCATCTTTGTTTCTGTGGAGCATTCTGCTTGTACTTCTTCCAGGACAGATTTTTTCATTCTTTTGGTAGTCCACAGTATATTTGACATTCTTCATTAACACCACAATTTAAAAGTGTCAATTCTTCTTTGGTCTTCCTTATTCATTATCCAACTTTCGTATGCATATGAGGTCATTGCCTTTGCTTTTCAACACTTTGAAGAGGTCTTTTGCAGCCAATATGCCCAATGCAATGCTTCTTTTGATTTCTTGACTGTTGCTTCCATAGGTGTTGATTGTGGATGCCAGTAAAATGAAATCCTTTACAACTTCAGTCTTTTCTCCGTTCATCGTGATGTTGCTTATTGGTCCAGTTGTGAGGATTTTTGTTTTCCTTATTTTGAGGTGTAATCCATACTGAAGGCTGTGGTGTTTGATCTTTATCAGTAAGTGCTTCAAGTCTTCTTCATTTTCACCAAGCAAGGTTGTGTCATCTGCATTATGCAGGTTGTTAATGAGTCTTCCTCCAATCCTGATGCCCTGTTCTTCTTCATATAGCCTAGTTTCTCAGATTATTTGGTCAGCATACAGATTGAACAGGTATGGTGAAAGAATATAACCCTTACACACGCCTTTCCTGGCTTTAAACCACATAGTATCCCCTTGTTCTGTTCAAATGACTGCCTCTTGATCTATGTATAGGTTCCTCAGGAGCACAATTGAGTGTTCTGGAATTCCCATACTTCTCAATGTTGTTTGTAATTTGTTATGAACCACACAGTTGAATGTCTTAGCACAGTCAATAAAATACAAGTAAACATCTTTCTGGTATTCTCTGCTTTTAGCCAGGATCCATCTGACATCAGCAATGGTATCCCTGTTTCCACATTCTCTTCTGAATCTGGCTTGAATTTCTGGCAGTTCCTGTCGATATACTGCTGCAGCTGCTTTTGAATGATCTTCAGCAAAATTTACTTGTTTGTGATATTAATGATTTTTTTTTTATAACTTTCACATTTGGTTAGATCACCTTTCACTAGGGAATAGGCAAAAATATGGGTCTCTTCCAGTCAGTTGGCCAGGTATCTGTCTTCCAAATTTCTTGGCATAGACCCATGGGCATTTCTAGTTTTGCAACCTTTGTTGAAACATCTCCATTGTTATTCCATCAATTCCTGTAGCCTTGTTTTTCACCAATGCCTTCAGTGCAGCTTGGACTTCTTCTTTCAGTACCATTGGTTCCCGATCATATGGTACCTCCTGAAATGTTTAAACGTTGACAAGTTCTTTTTGGTATAGTGACTCTGTGTATTCCTTCTATCTTCTTTTGGTGCTCCCTGCGTCCTTCAATGTTTCCTCCACAGAATCCTTCAATATTGCAACTCAAGTATTTAATTTTTTCTTCAGTTCTTTCAGCTTGAGAAATGCCAACCATGTTCTTCCCTTTTGGTTTTCTAACCCCAGCTCTTTGTGCATGTCATTATAATACTTTGTCTTCTCAAGCTGCCTTTTGAAGTCTTCTGTTTAGCTCACAAGTCTGTCAGCTTGTCATAATGTGGGGGGGCTTGCATGTTTCTGTGATGCTGGAAGCCATACCACCAGTGTTTAAATATCAGCAGGGTCACCCATGTAGGACAGATTTCAGGTGAGCCTCCAGATTAAGACTAGGAAGAAGGTCCAAATGATCTACTTATGAAAAGAATTAGCCAGTTAAAATGTTATGAGTAGCAACAGAACATTGTCTTTAACTATATGAGTTGTAAATTAAACAATAACTCAGTTTACCATATATTAGAACTACTGCACGTGCTTTTCCTTTATCCCATCTCCTACTTCCCAATTTTTGCTTATTTAAGTTGTAATTATAAGCTCAGTTCTTGACAATTAAATGCTCATGTGTTTGTATTTTGTGTTTATATTGGTCTTTTCATAATTACTTTCAGCCTCTTAATTCAATCTTTTGACATTATTCTCAAAAATAATGATTTTTGGTATTATTAATTTAACTTAAAAAGGAAAGAACTAAACAGCTTCATAGACTGTGTCATCATCTGAAGACCACTTTCATACAGGAATTTGATAATAATTAAAATCAATGTGTCCCTAAAACCACATCCACAGAAGATAAGATGTAGAAAGAATGTAAAGGAGGGACAATTAATTTAAAGATGGAAATATCAACATGACTTAAACAAATATAAACTCCTTTGTCCTTTATGGAGAACCTGGTGGCATAGTAGTTAAGAGTTATGGCTGCTAACAAAAAGTTTGCAGTTCGAATCCACCAGGGACTCCTTGGAAAACCTAGGGGACAGTTCCACTCTGCCTTGCACAGTGGCTATGAGTGGGAATCTACTCGATGGCAATTGGTGTTTGTTTTTGTCCTTTATTGTCCACTTTTGAACACTTAAAATTAAATTGCAATGATAGGTTAATAAATGAGCAAGTTAGAATCTAGTACTATTCAGAAACAAATTAGCATAAAATTCTTTAAAATAATATTTTGAGAGGCTATTGTTTACATGTCCAATTTAGGCCTCAGAATTTTAGCATATTTATTATGTATTGTCATACCAAGGCAATAAATTAAAAGAAAAAAAAAGAAGTAGTTTTTATTTTGGAATTTTATGTAGACATAAGGCACCTTTGTTCAGATTAGCTCACCCACATTAAGAAACATGAACTTTATAAAACCTACTATATGATTATCAAACCTATTTTAATACTGTAGTTATGAATACCAGACAATGTTATTTTTCTAGACTATCTTAGACAATGGTTATTACCTCAGCTAATGTAATTGTTATTCAAGTTGGTTTTCTCTGAGAAGCAATATGGCTTATCATTGTGGAAAGGGAAAACATATTTTGGCAAACAGCATTCTCACCAAATTTCTCTACCCATCAATTATCATATCTGTAAAATGAAGATAATTAAATGTACATTACTTAAGCCAACTTGTTTGGAGGATTAAATAACATAATATGTACAAATGTACATTATAATTTGCATTAGCAATTCTCTCTGAGTTGAGCTTCCTTCCTAAAATGCAACTTTTTTTCTCGTAATTCAAATTAAATTAAACTAAAACTAACTTTTGGTAAAAATTAACATTTGAAGTGGTGGTTATTGATTTCTAATATACATAATTACCACAAGAGGGATTTTTTCAATATGTAGAGTTGCAGAGCTATCCTCATAAATTCTCATGTATTCTTGATAAGATACAGAATCTTCACTTTTAACAACATTTCCAGGTGATGGTTATGTGGTGGTCCCTAGACATCATACTGAGCAACTCTGAATTAGAATGCAGTTTTAATTCCATCTCTTAAAAAAAACTTAAAAAATCCAATGAGTCTCTTGTTAAAGTAAGGCTAGTAAAACATCCACATTGGGTTAAACGATTTTGTTTCTAAACCTTAGTATTTTTCATTTGTATTCTGAGTTAGTCAACAGAAAGGGTCTTTTCTTACAGCTTCTTTTGCAATTAAATGCAAATATGAGCAGCTGCACCTATGGTTTTTTCTAAAACTTAGCAAACAAACTTTAATGTCTGATGCACATAGCATAAAATTGCCCAAATGAACTGTCCATAGCAGTGTGAGACATCTCTGTTTGGGAGGTCTGTTCTGGAGGAAATCACCTACTTGTGTCCCCAGAATCTTTAATCCAGTGACATCTAGTTAAAACCATTTTTAAGAGCAGCTGTGGATGGTGAAGATGCTAACACTCATGCAGGCCAAAGAGTGTTTATGAACACAACAAAAAATATAATCTACTTTAATTTGCCTTGCATATTATAAGGTAATTGTCTATAAGCATCAGATCCTTTTGATTTTCTTTCTGGGAGAATGGGATTGCTTCAAGTCTATCTACTTTAACATTTGCCCAATAAATCACAGCCCATCAGTCAAGTAACGGTAGATATAGAATGGCACCCTTAGCACATCACATGTAGACTAGTTGTATTCATGCTAAATATTAACGGCTATGAATCTTTTCTGACCTTTTGAGTTTCTGAATATATATATAAAATACAGAAAAAACAATACACACCTACGATACACACTTACATGAAACACTTTGCATGCAATTTAAGGATAACTATGTTCATTCACTGAAGCTCATGTTCGTTCACTTGATTTGCCCAGGTTAAATGTCCAAGGAAATGCTTTGTCGACTAAAAACTAAGGACAAATTGGCTGACTTCTGAGAGGATGTCATTTTGAAATGCATAATTTGATATTTTAAAATGTGTATTAGGTCATAGTTCCTACTGAACAGCTTTGATGAGAGACTGCACCTTAGCTGATCGTTCAAGCAATAACTAAACTTTACTGGGCATTTAATATTTTTCAGCAATGTGTTAGTTGCTATGTTTATTTTTATTTTGTTTGAAGTGAACCAGTTAGGTATATTTGTTTGTTCAGTGATAGGATTAAATATTGTGGTAACACCCCTCTCTAGATTCCATCACTGTGCCATTCATTTGCATGCAGGTATGATTTCAAGATGGGCACCCATATGATAACAAGAGAGAAGCATGGGCAGATAGATACTTGCTATTGTCAATTGTAAGAGTTTCATGAAATTGCAGTGTTCTTAGTTTGAGGCATCAAGAGCCAAGAGCTGCTGCTATTTTCCTCAGAACCGTATGTGAGTGTTATGGATTGAATTGTTTCCCCCCCAAAATTTCTGCCAACTTGGCTAGGCCATTATTTCTAGTATTGTATGGGTGTTCACCATTTTGTGAGCTGATGTGATCTTCCTATGTGTTGTAAATCCTACTTTTAAGATGTATTGAGACAGAATTAAAAGCAGTTATGTTAATGAGGCAGGACTCAATTTACAGGAATAGGTTGTATCTTAAATCAATCGCTTTTGAGACATAAAAGAGAGAACTGAGGAGAGAGGAGAGGAAACTCATGCCACCAAGAAAGCAGCAATGAGGGTAGAATGCGTCCTTTGGACCCAAGAATCCTGCTCTGAGAAGCGCTTAGACCAGGGGAAGATTGAAGACAAGGACCTTCCCCCCAGGGTCCGTAGAGAGAGTAATGCTTCCCCTGGATCTGGCACCCTGAATTCGGACTTCTAGCCTCCTAGACTGTAAGAGAATAAATTTCTGTTTGTTAAAACCATCTGCTTGTGTATTTCTGTTATAGAAGCCCTAGATAACTAAGACAGTGAGTATGCCCAAGTTAGTTGCTATAGTAAATGAAGATAAAAATATTTTCAATTATATGTTTGATTTTTTCATTTACTTACTTTCAACTGTGGAAATTTTCAACTGTTTTTCTGTGGAATAACATTCTGCTTTATTTATAAAGTGATCTAGATATTATAAAAATTCAAGCCACAAAAAACAAACTAAAGAACAAAGCATGCAAATTAAATCCTATAATGCATAAATAACCGTCCTTAATATATGATAATATGATTCTGGATATCTATGTATATATCTATCTATCTGTATGTATTTACCTACTTATCTATCTATGAAAGGTAGATGGAATTTCCTATTACATAAGTAGAATCAGATTATATATGGCATTTTAACAAAAGTTTTAAATTTAATGACTTAATGAAAGAGAAAGAACATGAGGGAATCACTAAATATCAGGTAAATACTAATTCATTGTGAGAAATATTACTTTCTAAAAGATCCCTCTGGTCACTAAACCACTTAAAAGTTGGAATCATTTTGATTTTTTAGATATGTTTTACAACTTTATTCCATGTTATGTAATATAAGGATATTAGCTACCCACCTTCCACCCTCTCTATTACCATATTTTATTCCCAGGTGTCATTAGACAAATCATTATTTTACAGTGTCAAAATTTATGCTATTTACAGTCTTATCCGTGACCAAAATTTCTCATTGTTTGTTCTTAGTTCTATTAAATGATCATCACCTAGCTTCTTACCCTATTTTCTCCTTTCCTGAGTTCTTTATTTTGGACCATCTTTGGCATTTTGCAATTTTTCTCAACAAGTCATTTGTTTTGTTTATCAAGTTGGGCTCTTGGTTTTGTACTTATGGATTCTGGCTCATTTAAAATATCTGGCTTTCGAAGTTATGAAACATTCTTGGGTCATTATCTCTTTTTTCAGGAGACGATAGACAATATTTCAATGTATTCTGTCAGAGTGGCTATGAAAAAGCCAGAGCCCATCCAGATTTTGATTCTTTGTGAGCAACTTACCCTTTCATATCAACTACCCTGAGGGTTCTTTCTTTGTCTCTCAAATTCTTTAACTGCACCCTAGACATGAAATGATGTGTTGGTGTTAATCATTTTTTATTACTACCTTTCTTGTCATTGATCTGTAGGTTGAAGTTTTATTCAGGAAAATGTTCTACTTGCTGGGTATGTTGAAAGAAGAGAAGAAATTCATCTGGAAAGCTCTGAGGAATAAGACAATGTGGTAGAGTCTGATTCCATTTTTTAAAATATATTAAGCTTTTTTGTTTTAAAATAATTTTAGACTTACAAAAAAGTTGCAAAAGCAGTACAGAGTTGTGTTTCCCTCACCCTGTTTGCCCTAATGTGTGAACATCTTACACACCCATAGTGCAATGAACGAGAACAGGAATTAACATTTGTACAATATTATTAACTAAATTACAAAACACATTTGAATTTTACCAGTTTTTCACCAACATCTTTCTTATACAGATTTTGTTGTTTAGGATAGTTTTAGAGTTACAGAAAAATTTAGAAAACAGTACAGGAAGCTCCCATATATATCTGTACATAGTTTCCCCTATTATTAACATCTTACATTAGTATGGTATGTTTTCTACAATTAATGAAATCATATTGACATGTTTTTATTAACTAAAGCCCATAGTTTTTTTTATTTTTTATTTTTTTGGATTCTCTTAGTTTTTACCTAATGAGTACCACAATTACTTTTTGTTGTCTTCTTAGGCTCTTCTTGACAGGTAATTTCTCAGATTTTTCTGGTTCTTGATGACCTTGACAGTTTTGGGAGCCCTGGTGGTATAGTGGTTAAGAGCTCAGCTGCTAACCAAAATGTCAGCAGTTCAAATCCACTAGCTGGTCCTTGGAAACCCTATGGGGCAGTTCCACTCTGTACTATAGGGTTGCTATGAGTCGGAATCAACTTGACGGCAACAGGTTTGGTTTTGAGAGTTTTGAGGAGTACTGTTTAGGTGGTTTGTAGGATACCACTCTGTTGAAATTTGTCTGATGTTTTCTCATGATTAGACTGAGTTTTATCAGTTTTGGGGGTGATGACCACAGAGGTCAGGTATCATTTTCATAAAATCATTTTAAGGTACAAAAGATCAACATGATTTATGATTATTAATATTGACCTTCATCAACTAGCTAAGGCAATATTTGTCAGGTTTCTCCACTATAAAGTTACTCTTTTTTATCCTCCTTTCCCTACTGTAGGAGTCCCCTGGATGGAGCAAATGATAAAGTGCATGACCGCTAATTGAAAGTTTGGGTGTTTGAACTCACCCAAAGGCACCTTGGAAGAAAGTTCTGGTGATCTGCTTCCAGAAGTTTTCAGCCATTGGAGACCCTGTGGGGAGCCCAGTTTCACTCTGACACACGTAGGGTTGCCATGAGTTGGGATTCACTTGATGACAACTATTTGTCCTTAGTGTAGATATCTACGTAAATTATTTATAATTATTCTGCATAGAAGATTTGTCTTTTCTTTCCCATTTAGTAATTTCTTCAATTATTCATTTATATAAATAAGGATTTATATATATTTATTTTATACTTTGGGTTATAATCTAATAACTCTTTATTTATCTTGTTCCTCAAATGGTTCCAGCTTTGGCCACTGAGAGCTCTTTCAGTTGGCTCCTGTACTCCTTAGACACACTCTGATCATTGTCCTTTAAAAAAAAAATGATTACTTCCTTACTTTCTGGCACTACAAGATGCTTCAGACTCATCTTGTACAAGTCCTAGATTCAGCAGTTTCTCCAAGGAGTCCTGGTTTCTTTCACTGGAGAGGAAATTAAAAAATATAATCTGGGCAATAGATATGCTTGCTGTTATTGGTGTACTATTTTTTAGGCCCTCTCAGCTGACAGAACAAAGAAACATATGTGTGCACACTAACTTGTGTGTATACACCTATCTCAAAATATTTCTATATATAGCCATCTTTGTCAGTATTAAACTAAACGTGAGTTTTTATTAATGTCTCCAACTCTTATCTTTTAATATATGGATTTTTCTTGCCTCTTCCCCTTTCTTGTCTTTGAATTCCCACTGCGACAGTGAAAAACATGGCTTCCCACCATCGGTTATGTATTTACTTAATTGTTCAATTCCTATGAACATGCATAGCTGTATTAGAATTGGTAAGCTATGCACCTGTGGGGGAAGGGAGAATTATCAACTAGAGTACATTACTTATGTGCAATTCCTTTTGCCTTTGGTATTATAGATTCTACTTACTTCCAAATTACTTAGATCACTAATTTTTTTCTCACCCTCATTTTCATCGTTTCAGGCATATGTACTACAATTAGAATTTCTCGTCACAGTCTGCATTTCTGTCTGTGATCCCTTGACCTCCTAAATCAATTTTTAAAAATCCACAAACATTAAAGTTTACTTTTTTGTGTTCTGTAAAGTTTCATGGGTTTTGACAAAAACATAATACAATGTATACACCACTACCTTACTATAAAGACTAGTTTCATTGCCTAAAAATTTCCCTGGGCTTCAATAATACAGCTATCACAGCCTTCACCTAAACTCCCGACAGTGACCGATCTGTTCATGTCTCTATATCAAACTAAATCAAACCCGTTGCCATGGAGTCAATTCCGGTCTCTATAGTTGTGCTTTTTCTAGAATGTCATATAATTAAAATCATACAATATATAGTCTTTTTGGACTGGCTTATTTCACTTAGCAATATGCTCTTAAGTTTCCTCCATGGTCTTTTATTTTTATCCTTAAATAATGTTCCATTGTACGAATGTATGTACCATCCATATCAACCAGCTTTGTTGTATCCAATTTTTGGCAATTATTAATAAAGCTGCTATAAACATTCGTGTACACACTTTATGTGGACACAAGTTTTCAAATTAGTTGGGTTAATACCTAAGGGTGCCATTGCTGAACTGTATGGTAAGATTATATTTAGCTTTATAGGAAACCGCCAAACTGTCTTCCATATGGCTATACCAGTTAACATTTCCAGCAACAATAAAGTGCTCCTGTTGCTCCACATCCTCACCAGAACTGATACTGTCAGTTTAGCCATTCTAATAGGATCCCTGGTTGCACAATGGTTAAGCATTTGGCTGCTAACCAAGAGAATGGTTTTTCAAACCTACCCAGTGACCCCACAAGAGAAAAGTCCTGGCAATCTGCTCCCTTAAAGATCACAACCTAGGAAAACCCATGCGGCAGTTCTACTCTGCCATACAGAATCACTATGAGTTAGAATGGATTCAACCTCACACAACCGTAGGTTTGTAATAGTATCTCACTGTCACTTTAACCTTATCCAATGTTCAAACTAGATAAAAATCAACAGCCCCACACAGTGCATCACTAAAACTTTAAAGCAATGGTATACCCAAATATCCAATATTATTGAAATTACTGACTGCAACCAATCAGCAACTGGAAAATATTTTGCTATTATAGATTTGGCTAATATGTTTTATTACTGCCCATTCCAACAATCTCTCATCTGCAGTTTACCTTCATCTTCATTTTTATCCACGGGATATCTCAACAACCTTATTATAGTGTAGTTTTTGCAGGCAATATCTTAACCAGATAAAACTTTCTCCAGGTATGACATTCTATTGATGATTCGACACAAGTATGTCATTTCTTTGACAGTATTATTCTCTGAGATTCACTTAACACAGTTATTCAGGACATACAGATAGTCACAAAGGAGCTCACAAAAAGGGGATGGGCCATTGTCCCACACATGGCACAGGGTCTTGCCATCTCAGCTAAATTCCTGGGGATCATTCAGCCAACTGAGTTTCTCCATCCATGACACTCCCAAAAAAACAAGTATTGACCCTTCCATCACCCACAGGGTTAAAACAAGTTCAATATTTTGTAGAAATTTTTGAGTTCTGGAGGCAACATACACATATGCCTCATTTACAAATTTTAATTAAGTCCATTTTTTGCTGCTATTTATCAGTGGCCCATTTTGAATGAGATATCTTACAATAAAACACTACAAAAATCTGTCCAATTTGCAATGCTCCCATTTATGCCCCTCCGCCACCAGAGATTTCTTCATTGTAGATGTTTTAGCAACCTCCTTTCATGTCTCTTGGAGTCTCTGGACAGTCCATGATGTCCAAGTTGCTCATGTGTTTCTGGAACAAAAACTCCTCTCTTTGGTCTTGTGCTACACATCATTGTTACAATAACTGCTGGCTACATAATGGGCCCTTCAGGAGATGGAGGTTGCCAGTGGCATTGAACCTGTAACTTTCATTACCCATTTGTCCATAATGCATTAGCTGAGGGTGGCAGCAACTGCAGGCTCAGCATGGCCACAGAGACCTCCATATTGAAACAGAGTGGTACTAACAGAATAGAGGCAAGTCTGGTCCATCTGGTATACCCCATCTAGAGGAGGAAAGAACTTCCTTTCCTTGTTCCTCAATCCCTTGCCAGATATAATGGTGTAGAAGACTATTGGCACTTTCTCAGGTCCATTAACCACCTGGGGAGCTTCTTGAGATCAACTAAGTGATGAGAACAGGGAGTTCATATACTTTATGGCTGGCAACATATCTGCAGTTTGTGTTTACCTTCACGTTTATCTTTATTCATGGAATATCTCAAACAGCCTTGTCATAGCAGGTTTTGGAACCTACCAGAGAGCTATTGCTGTCCATCCTCTAACCAGGACATCTCTGATCAAGGACAGGACCCAAATGTCAGCTCAATTGGCCAAGCTTCAGGCACTCATTTTAGGAAAAGAAGATGTCATTGCTAACAATTGACTCTATCTGCATATTTATATAGGCTCCTGAGCCTTTGCTAAAGTCTGTTCATTTGGTCCAACCAAAAACAACAGCATTAATTCCTTATCCAATGTCACCTCCACTGGGGTAAATAATCCTGTAAATTCCCTGCCTCACAGACACTCAATATATGAACCAAGGTGTGATAGACTGAATAATGCTCTCTGAAGATGTCCATGAGTGAATTCCCAGAAATTGAAACTGTGAGTATATTTTACATGGCAAAGAGAAATAAGGGTGCACATGAAATTAAGGTTACTAATCACCTGAGGTTGAGATGGGAAGATTATTATGAATTTTCTGAATAGTTTCAAGTGTAATTATAAAGGTCCTTAAAAGTGGAAAAGGGAAGAAGAAAAGGAGAATGGGAGGGAGATATGACTATAGAAGAATGGCCAAAGAGATGCAACATTGCAGGCTTTGAAGATAGAGGAGGGGTCCATGAGCCAAGGAATGTGGACTTCTAGAAGCTGAAAAAGGTAAGGCAACTGATTCCCTCCTATAGCCTCCAGAAGGAAGTGCATTCCTGCTGACACGTTGACTTTGGCCCAGTGTGACCTACGTCACATCTAACCTAGAGAATTATAGGAATTTTTTTTAATGTTTTAAGTCAGTAAGTTTGTGGCAAATTTTTACTGCAGCAATAGGAAACTAATATACAATAGGAAACTGATACACACGACTGCTCTTACTAAAGTGGCAATACAAGAGAGGTTTTATCCCCTTTGGACTTTTATATATTACTGATAGTGACCAAGACAGTCATTTTTCATATCTCAAAATACACAATCTTGGGCACAAAATACAGAAGGGATCAAGTAGAACTTCCACCACCCTTACCAGCCTCAGGCTGCAGGCCTCATAAAGTGCCTTATTGTCTACTTAAACAAGTTCAAATTCAACTATACTAGTACCAGCATGTTTCTTTCAACAATCAAATATCAAGTGTGAATTGTAATAAACATGCTGACTCCATTTTTG